>NW_018127883.1:8350479-8358819 GCF_001952655.1 Monopterus albus | reverse complement strand
AAAAAAAAAAAAAGAAGCATCATCAGGCTTCTCAAATCGATGATTTATTTAAAAATGTGCCACCAAGATGCACATACCGCAAAAGAACCAAATAGTTAAGTTCACATAACTGAAGAAAACTCAATATAACACAGGTCAAATTCCATGCACACAGCTATAGAAAGAAAGTCACTTTCGGCTCTTCAGGGGCCACCACAGCAAATCACCACACTGACGAATTGCATGTTGACATTTGGCATGTGTTTTATGCCGGATGCCTTTCCTGCCACAAACCCGGCCCGCAGCAGTGAGAGCGCTGCACCTTAACCACTAGCCTCCCAGGGACGGCTACTCATGTACATACTTAACCTAATTCCTCAGCTGCTCCACAGCAACTGCTTAAATAGCACCATGGTCTGGATCAACCCTCCCCCAGACTACACCATTTCCCAAGTCCTACAGGTAGATCCATACTTCTGTCCTTACACACATCAATTTCTCTGAATTTATTTTAAACATTTAACATTCAACAGCATCACTGACTTTTAAGGTATACATACAACTCTCAATCCCTAGAATTTACACATTCTAATCAATTCATGAAACCACTTAACATTAATTTAATTTCCCCAGTTTGTACCATAGGCTTTACTTTAAAAAACTGTAGTCTCAAAGCCTAAGCTGAGATATCCCTGACAACATCACTGGGTTTATTTTTTTCAATTTTGACAAAGCTTCTCCAGAGCCACAGAAAACAGTTTTCACAATCTGAGTAGCACTACAGACACACAAACACAGGATTTCTTCAGGCCACACTAACTGCCCTACAAAGATTTCCCCCATTCTCAAATCTTCCCTAATATCTAAAACCCTTGTGGACTGAAATACAACTGTGAAAGCAAGTTCATTTCATTGAAGTTATAACATTTAATGTAGACTTGCAGACACAGTATGTGCATGTGAGGCACATACAAGCAGACAAATCAGATTCTCTTCCCCTTGCATGTTCACAATAAAGCAGAAAGCAAAGGGAGAAGTGGAGAGTGCTGACATGTTGCAGCAAATGGCCCATCTCCTCCATCTCATCCTCCTCCTCCTCACTTCATCTCATTGGCCTACCACCTGTAGAGGCACTCTCCCTGAAATGAAGGATGCAGGTCATTTATCATGAAAGGAGCCTCAAATTAAAGTGTGTTGCATGACTGTGTGGTTTTTCTCATGTGGGTTATGCACATCACTGGTAAAAGTCACCCAAGACCTTCTCCAAGCTACAGACAATTGATTCATTGAGTACTGTTCTATCTCAGTACTGCATTTGACACTGAACATGAACTGGGGTTAAAGCTTATTTTATAGATAGATTCTAATTTGTTCATATTAATGATAAACATGGCGCCCACCGAGGCAAACGTGTTTGCGCGTTCCACTCTTGAATGCCGTTTTTTTTCTTCGTTTTCTTCTTTTTTGTGTTTTTTTTTGCTTTTTCTGCAGTCCACAAATGTCATGCACTGCTTACATACAACAGACAGGCATTGCTGGATATCGCCAACTCACAAAGCCACTGGGAATTTACTGGTTTCATACCACCGGAGCTACAACTCATTGTTCGCTCCGGCAACAATAACAACAATGGCGAGGAAAGCCACCATCGCCCACGAGGAGCCTTTCATGCATTTCACTTCAAGTTTCATACAAAAAAGTCCAAATGTCTTCTGCTGTTGCCAGAAAGCAAATCAACTCATCGCTGCAACAAACAAGCACCAAAGAGCTTCTGTGGAAGATGCAGAAACATGATCGTGCCTCTGCTAACACTCCTCACAGACCCACAGGTGATCACATTAATGGCCCATACTCCCAAAGACTCACAGAGTGAAGGCTACAGCCCTGGGACAGGGACACAGCTGTGACTTGATCATTGGAATAGGTGACTGGGATGAATTTTAACAAACTGTCTCTTCTACATACCTCTACTAAACCTGGGGGAGAAATACCCTTTTTACTGCACTTTATTTACCAGCTTTAGTGAATTGTTACTCTCCCAATTAATCATTTTTACATAGAAAGCATATGAAGAGCTAATAGAATGATGCATTTTTATAGATGAAACTACAGTAGTCTATAAAATTAGAGTTGAAATGATAGCAAAGAAAGAAAACTATTTTAATGACAGTTTCATTGTTTAAGTCATTTTTCAAGCAAACTGCAAAACATTTCATAGTTCCAGCTTCTTAAATGAGGATTTGCTGCTTTTCCTAAATTAAACAAACATACTTTTACCTTAGCAATAAGCCAAAGGATGACCTTTACTTATAATGGAGCATTTGCTATTTCTATGTAAGTAGAGGATCTGGATACTGAAGTAAAACTAAATGTTGTTTGTTTACTTTTATAAGTGAAACAACGGTGAATGGGGACATGTCTACTGAAATGAGAGCACAGTTCATTTGTGTCTAATTATTATTTACTGTATCTCACCTTACTTTTTTGTACAATTATGATTTGCTCATGTGTAGAAATCAAGTCACTGCTTCAATTTATCCATTTTATTTCAGCACATGTTCAGTCCTTAGACACAGCTTTGAAAATCCATCTCTCATTCTCAGTGCATTTCTTCTTTTCACAGCATGACAAACTGAATGAGCATAGACTAGCTGTTTTAATGAGACTACGTTACACTATTGTTGCACAGCACAGCTGAAGTATCCTGAAAGTAGAGTTTTGAAAATGTTACTTTACCAGCTTTACGATTTTTGAATGCTCTGTTAAGTTTTGGGAACACACACCACCTCACTGCAGCCAAAAAGGGCATGTTAGGGCACTGCACATTACATGACCCCACACACACACTGACCTCCATTCAATACTACAAACGAGGAGGAGGCAATAAGGGCGCAGGAAACAGGAGTTAACATGCACAGCGACCCCGACTCCTGGTGCAGACACTGACAAGTGTAATGACATGCATGTTTATTCGCTCATGCGTAGGGGAGAGAAATGAAGGGCGACAGGAAGTTGTCATGTGAGAGGAGCGAGAGAGCATGCAGAAGTGAGAGAGGCGTCACCTTGGTCAGCAGGTGAGAAGGTTTTCCTGCTATGTTTCTCAGAATCAGAGAGGTTTCCCTGTCCAGATAGGAGTGCTTTGAGGAGAGAGAGAGAGAGACAGAGAGAGTCCTGGTGAATTAATCTGCTGTTTGACTGATTGGATGAGGCAGTTTAGCAGAAAGCTGTGTGGTGAAGCAGAGATCAGCAGCAGAAACGCATTGACATCAAGTAGTCAGAAATCAAAACCTGTGAAGGAAAACTGTGCACATAAACAACTGGTTCCAGTAATCACAGTTATGCTGGGATGAAAATTAAATGTGAAGACACATTAACACTAGCTTTTATTGCTACGTGTGCTATGATGGATTGAAATGCAGACAGGATTGAAAATGCTGCCACAGGACGTCACTTGGACATCGTGATGATTTCATACAGGAAGATGTGAAAGTCATCATAACTGCTCATACAATCCTGTGAGTCACCCACGGCACATAATCTCTTCATAATCTGATGAGACGATAGCAGTCTCATCATAATCCCAGTCAGTGGACAGGTGTTAGTGAGGTAACCCCAGTCAAAACAGCATGAGCCCTGCTGCTAACAGCCTGCAAAATGAAAGGAGTGCTGCGGCAGACTACTGTCACTCAGTCAAAGGGAGATGTAGTTAGTTTCAGCGTCTTTCTGTCCTCAAATTGATAATTTCATCAGCTCATCTGGGGTGTTTTTGTGTTTAATAACAATCTTACTGTAGCTAACTGACCATAACATCTGCTCAGGAACAAGTTAATATGTCTGACTAGCACATTAGCTAAAGTGCCTGGTAGACACATCCATTAGCAGCACACCGCAGTGGGTCTGTTGGTTTTTTAGCTACAGCTAATGCCTGGTTCAGACTACACTGGCTTTTTGTCTGACACGATGGTCACTCTGTCAGATTACACAATTATAAAGTCATAAATTTTTCAACAAGGGATGTGACAGACTACACATTGGTACCTGACGGATCACAGGTTGACATCTTTCAGGACTTGGAGGTGCCAGGGACTGGAAAACTGTAAACAGAGCATCTGTGGTGTGTGTGATACTAGCTGCTTGTGCCCGGAAAAGCACTGGGAGGATAAAAGCCCGTGGACCCGTCTGTGGGTCACATGAAGAGGGCGGCAGCGTATGTGTTGTCTCCCCTTCGTGGAGAACTTGAAGTGGCAGTTAAAAGTAAGTGTTTTACCAGTGGTAAAACAGAAAGCTAGCTAACCCTGTAGGATAGTTACTTCACAAGGATGACTATGAAAGTCAATATGCTAACATTAGTTGTATCACTGTGATATTTAATAAACATGGTTCAGTCCAATATGCCAAAAATGTTGCGAACAGAGGAGCAAGCTGTGTTCCTGTTGGTCAGCGCTGGCCCACCTAGTCTTAGACAATGAAAAAATATTTTGACATGTTAGAATTTGTATCAGGACATCATGAAGCATCCCAGATGAAGCATCGGTTGTCGTTTGCTATGACACGCTATACGAGATTAAATGACCGATTGTCGTTTCTGATGCCCAACAACCAGTGCATCAGGCTCTTATCGGGCTTAATTCGTGTAGTCTGAACCGGGCATAACAGTTTGCTCTGGTTAACTGAGGGAGCCTCTTTTAACCCTGTGTTTTGTACTGTATACTGTATTTATCATTAAATCCCTTTGGTCCACATTGTGACCAGCTGCATCACTGTCTGGTATGGCAGCACTACTGCTATGGACCACAAGCGCCTGCAGAGAGTGGTAAAGACTGCGGAGAAGATCAGCAGGACTCCACTGCCCTCTCTGCAGAGCATTTACCACTGCAGGGTGCGTAGGAAGGCTGCCTCCATCCTCAAAGATTTCACCCACCCCCAGCACGGACTGTTCACTTCTTTGCCCTCTGGCCGAAGGTTCAGAAGTGTGAAATGTAGGACCACTAGACTGAAAAACTTCTTTCCCTCTGCCATTAGACTCCTAAACAGCTGAGGAGTTTATTACCAGAAAATACGTAATGTACTGTTGACATTCTGTTTGCACATGCATAATTGCACAATGACTGTTGACTGCTGCACATGCTGCTCCAATGCAGCATACATTCTCTATTATATTCTTTTATTGTATTGCTGCATTTGTTGCTGCCTAAAGTGTCCTAGATTTTGTGTTACATGCATAATTGCACAACGACTCTGCTGCACATGCTGCTCCCATGCAGCATACATTCTGTTATATTCTTGTATATATATATTTTTTACTATATTGCTGCATCTGCGCTGCTTAAAGTGCCTTAGACTTTGGGCCTTAGATTTTGTGTTACTTATTTATCTACTTTATATTTCATTTGTATTTTGTGGCATTCATGTGGACAGCAACGTAAGAATTTCATTGTACAGGGAAACACGTTTCCTAACTGTGCATATGACAAAATAAACACTTTGAACCTTTGAAATCTTTAGTGTAGCGAAAAGTTAGTCATGGCGTTCCACAGGGCTCTGTGCTAGGTCAATTGTGTTCACTTTATATATGCTCCCTTTAGGCAATATTATCAGGAAACACAGCACAAATGTTCATTGCTACACAGATGATACTCCGTTATATTTATCTATGAATCGAGATTAATCAAATCAATTGGTAAAACTTCATAAAGGCCAGGATGACCTGTAATTTCTCACTTCTACATTCTGAAAAAAACAAAGTTATTGTACTTGGGCATAAAAAAACCTTAGAAATGTGCTAGCTAACCATATAGTTACTCTAGATCAGTGGTCCCCAAACTTTTTTGTACCACGGACCGGTTTCATGCATGAAAATTTTTCCACGAACCGGGTAGAGGCACGGGGGTTCCAATAACAAAAACTTTTGTCAGTTCATAGTATGTACATAGCAGCGTATCACCTGACGTTGTGACCGACACAGGCATCTTGATGTGTCAAGGGGCACAGGTGGATGAAACGTCAAAGAAAATCCCATTTTTCATAATAAAATGTAAGGCAGTGGATCGCTACCGTTACAGGGCGACAGTACAACACCACTTTTGTAAATCTGGCGTGAGTCTTTTTGTGTCCTGACTCGAACACTGTAGTTCCCGTCTGAACCGGGTTTAATATGATATTGTGGTTCAGACCTGTGTTCTCCGCCTTGTAAGGTAAGCGGTCGAGCCCGCTGTGAAGCTGAATAAAAGGGGCCTAACCTGATGCAAGGTCTCAACTGCAATTACACCAGTCCACGAGTCTGACGCTTGGCTCTCCACACCACGCACTCCCCGCCATCTTAACACAACGCAGACCATTAGCGGCGTCTGGAGAGGCGTCATACACGTGTGGGTTACACAAACAATTTAACCAAATATTTTCATCGGGTGTAATATGATATTGTGGTTCAGACCTGTGTTCTCCGCCTTGTAAGGTGCTGCACTGAACCCGCTGTGAAGCTGAATAAAAGGGGCCTAACCTGATGCAAGGTCTCAACTGCAATTACACCAGTCCACGAGTTTGACGCTTGGCTCTCCACACCACGCACTCCCCCGCCATCTTAACACAATGCAGACCATTAGCAGCATCTGGAGAGGAGTCGTAAACGTGTGGGTTACAAAAACATCTTCCAGACTCTAAAAATCAATGCAATAGAAATTATATAAATTATTTATTCTTTCTGTGCGGCCCGGTAACAAATGCCTCACGTGTCAGGTTTGCCATGTAAGGACAACAAACGGTGTTGTGTGGTGGACTCAATTATAAGACCAGACGAACGATATAACAGAAGATTATTTACTAGTAACAACCAGGTAAACGATACAAAGTCCGAGAAGCTAAATCAGGTCATTCAAACAATCCAGGGTCGGCGCCGGTAGACAGGAATAGCCAGGAGATCCAGATTCGGGTAGTCAAGGGAAAGCTCAGAGGTCGGTATACTGCAGACAATCAGAACTAGAAGGGCACAGGTAAAAAACGGTAGTCAAACAAAACAGTATCGGAGGTGGTCAGACACGGAGAATCAGGCGAGATAAGAATGCTGGAAAGTCAGAGCTGGGGTCTAGAACAATCTGGCAGCGTCCTGTGGGAGGACGCTGCCTAAAAGGAAACGAAAAACAGGTGCAAACAATAAGGAACAGGTGAACTAATGATGATTAAATAAAAGGGCCAAAACTGAGGTGAAACAAAACAGGAAGTGATGTGAAAATAAAAGCCTGACCGGAAACAGCGGAACCAAATCATGACATCACGGACCGGTACCCAGCCATGGCCCGGTGGTTGGGGACCACTGCTCTAGATGGCATAGCTCTGGCCTTCAATACTGCTATGAGGAACCTTGGAATCAATTTTGACAGGGATATGTCTTTTAAATCACACATAAACCACGTCTCTAGAACTGCCTTCTTCAACTGTGCAACATCACCAAAATCAGGAACATTCTCTCTCAAGGTGGTGCTGAAAAACTGATCTATGCATTTGTTACTTTCAGGCTGGACTACTGTAACTCTTTACTATCTGGATGTGCCAGTAATTCCATAAAAAGCCTCCAGTTAATCCAAAATGCTGCAGCCTGAGTACTGACAGGAACTACCAAGAGAGATCATATTTCTCCCATATTAGCTTCTCTCCACTGGCTCCCTATAAAATCCAGGACAGAATTTAAAATCTTTCTCCTAATATACAAAGCCCTTAATGACAAAGCTCCATCTTATCTTAAAGACCTCATAGTGCCTTATCATCCCAACACAGCCCTTCGCTGTCAGCGTGCAGGACTACTTGTGGTTCGTAGAGTCCACAGGAGTAGAATGGGAGGTCTTAAATTTTTCCGTTTTGATAAAATGTATAGTTAAGGCTGGCTCAGGAGACCATGATACATAGAACACCTCTCCTCTTTTCACTCTCCATGCATTCATATGCCATCACAGTCTTCTCTCTCCCATTATATCTGTGCAAATTCTCAGTCATCCAGGTCATAGTAAACCGCAACCAAAATAACCTTGGAAATCAACTGGACTTGGATTTCTAGATCGAAGACGTTTCACCTCTCATCCAAGAGGCTTCATCAGTTCTGACTGACTGGTGTTAAGTCGGAGATATTTATCCCCCTCGGTGTGGTTTCAGTCCTTAGAAGGCCAACAATGTCCATTAACGACTGAGTCGTTACAGCCCAGCCCAGTATCAATGAGGGTCGTTACCTGTCTTTGGATCCTCCCCTGTCAACCGACGCCTATTGTCCTGGTGGGCATGTTTGGGCAAAGATCTCAGAACCGGGTTGTAGATGGAAGACAAGTTGTGTCTTAGTCCACCACCCCTATTAAGAGAGGGGTGTTCTATTTTTAC
>NW_018127883.1:8348066-8350188 GCF_001952655.1 Monopterus albus | reverse complement strand
CCGATTTCTCCCTGTTGGTGTTGGG
Organism: Monopterus albus; assembly: GCF_001952655.1. Taxonomy (NCBI): domain Eukaryota; kingdom Metazoa; phylum Chordata; class Actinopteri; order Synbranchiformes; family Synbranchidae; genus Monopterus; species Monopterus albus. Next base: position 8,350,163 of record NW_018127883.1, on the reverse strand, counting down.
TCTCTTCCTAGCTTTGGTGAAGGCCCACTTAGGGTATCCACAAGCCTTAAGGGAGTTCTGGATGTGTAATTTTTCTTTCGTGGCCCCTTCTACCATTGTGGGCACTTCCTCTGCCCTGTGATTCAAAGTTTTGATGACTCCCAGTTTGTGTTGAAGTGGGTGGTGTGAGTCAAAAAGCAGGTATTGGTCTGTGTGTGTAGGTTTCCGATATATTTCTACTTTCAGGCTTCTGTCCCCTCCCAAGTGGACTGCACAATCCAGAAAGGCCAGGCAGTCATCCCTGGCATCCTCACGAGTGAAATTGATGTTGTCATCCACCGAGTTGATATGCTTGGTGAAAGCTTCTACCTCCTGGGTCCTGATTTTAACCCATGTGTCATCCACGTAGCGGAACCAATGGCTGGGAGCGGTGCCAGCGAAGGAAGCCAGGGCTTTCTTCTCAAATTCTTCCATGTACAGGTTGGCAACTATAGGAGACACTGGGGAGCCCATAGCACAGCCGTGTTGTTGCCTATAGAAGTGCCCCCTAAACTGGAAGTAAGTGGTGTTTAAACAGAGTTCCAGCAGAGTGCAAACATGGTCTGGGGTGAGGCTAGTCCTGTTGCTTAACGTGTCATCTTCCAGCAGTCTCCTCCTCACTGCCCTGACAGCCTCTGTGGTGGGGATGCAAGTGAATAAGGATGTGACATCATATGAGACCATGGTCTCGTCCTGCTCCAGCTGCAGTTGTTGGACTTTCCTTGCGAAGTCCTGGGAGTTTATTATATGGTGCTGTGTGTCTCCCACCAAAGGCGCCAGGATGGTGGCCACATGCTTGGCTAAGTTGTAAGTTACGGAGTTGATGCTGCTGACAATGGGTCTGAGAGGGGCTCCTTCCTTGTGTATTTTTGGTAGGCCATAGATGCAAGGGATGGCCTCCCCAGGGTATAGTCTGTAGTATAGTCGCCGGTCTCTCTCCCATTGTTTTTGCTCTCTCCTCTCTGTCCTTTCTCTCCATGAACCATTCTGCAGGTATCCCTGGCTCTGGAGCTGTATGTTTGATGAGCAGTCACCAGTCTCACTAAACTACAGTATTTGTTCATTAGTTTCTGGCGCTGACAACGATGTCGGCTGTGGTCACTCGTGCTCTCTTTTGTTTGTTGTTTTTCTTTGTTTTCTCAGTCTTTTGCAACTCATCCCGGATTACTTTTACCAGAGAAGAACTGTTAAATATCGGACAACTCACACTGAACTGCCTTCCTCTGATTTTTGTGAATGAAGAATACTGTATGGACATTCTGATAGGAGGCGCAGCAGCAATATACGTGACCTGGAAAAAACCCCACCATGGAAAGCGTGCGGGCGCCTTGGTGCAGTTACGACAGAGGGGAACATGGACCCCACTCCCATCTATTCACCTGGCTAATCTCCGTTCCTTGGTCAACAAAATAGATGAAATTCTTCTCATCAACAGGACTAACTCTGACTTTGCACGCTCTGCTGCTTTGTGCTTAATGGAGACCTGGCTGATCAACTCGATCATGGACAGCACGATTCACATACCAGGCCTCCAGGTGTTCAGAGCAGATCACGTAAAGGAGCTGTCTGGGAAATCTCCTACATAAATGAAGGTTGGTGCACAGATGTCACAGTTCTACAGAGGACATGTAATGCAGACCTAGAGACTCTTGTTATCAATTGCTAACCTTTTTACTCTCCCCATGAATTTAACAGTTTCATTCTAATCGGAGTGTATATAAGACCACAGGCTCACACTAGCGCACTACAGTTCCTAGCAGAACAGATAACTAGCCTGGAGCTAGAACATCCCGACATTCCACTCATTGTTCTATCTCACCCACGAACTGCCCAAATACAGACAGCACGTCACCTGTCCCACCAGGGACAAAATCACACTGGACCATTGCTACACAACAATAAAAGACGCCTATTGCTCTGTCCCCCGTGCAGCTCTCGGACTCTCTGATCACTGTATGGTCCATCTTATTCCAAACTACAGGCAGAAACTAAAAGCTGTGAAGCCTGTAGTCAAAACAGTGAAGAGCTGGACTGAGGAGGCTATGTCAGAGCTACAGGCCTGCTTTGACTGCACAGACT
>NW_018127883.1:8331981-8346629 GCF_001952655.1 Monopterus albus | reverse complement strand
ATAGGAGGATAATAGATAATACGTGCACACCAACAGAGGGCTACAACAAAAGTGGCGAGCCAGCCAGGAGCCTAGAGTTGTTGTTTAACCACAGTGGAGTAATGTTTACATATTGAAAAAACTGTTGACATATTGTTACAATGGATTTTGTTGAGAAATTGGGTGTTAAAATACCAAATGCTGTGATAGTTAGCGGCATCCCTGAATCAAACAAAGGCGAAGAGGTTTTTGAGTACTTGCAACAGTACGGTTCTATAAATAGGATACTAACCATTGATGATGACTCGTCTGGGTATCACAAAAGTCAGATTGTAGAGTTTAACTCTGGTTTAGCTGTTCAAACTTTAGCATCCACATTGCCTTACCTCTTTCAGTCCACTGAAGACCCCGATCTCAAATACTGCATTAGAGCCTTAACAGATGTCTACATACAGACTACAGCGGGCAATGTAACGGACACTTACCTTACTGAACTGAAGGGTTTAGCCAAGTTAAGTGGAAAGGGCTTTGAAGATGTACTGCGGGAGGTTATGTCAAAAATAGAGAAGTCCATTGGGGCCGCTGAGACAGCTGAAGTCCCCAACCCCATTAATGACACAGACTGACTCCTACAATGAGTGACATGTCTCAGCACCACTTTGGTGGTGAATAAACAGTTGCTCCACTGTTCCATGCTTAACTGTAATTAGTTATCAAATAAATAATGGGCTGCACACTAAAAATACTAGTTATCTTTGAACAAAAATACATTTACATTACTTCAAACTGAATATATAACTATCTCTCATGCATTTACATTGACTTCGGTTTAAACATTCTTACTTTACCTAAGTCCTAATAACAATATACAATGCATATTAGTGACAATAAAACTGGACAAGGTCCATAAAACCGAACGTTGGAGGTCCTCGCGATATTTCCGCTAAATCACGCGAGACTTCCTACCCGCGGGAAACCTCCGCTTTACTTTGAGACTTGACCGACTAAACCATTACCGAAGAGCATGTAAATATACACCAAACAGTACGCTATACTAACAAATTATTGGATACTAACATCATACTGCTTTGTATGGATAGTTTCACCTCTGCTGACCTGGAAAACACAATGTGACATCAGAACAGAACTCTCACGGTGCGCTGGCATTCGCATCCAGACTGCATCTGGGGGCGAGGACGGAAGGTCCCTCCCCAAAACCATTCTGGGCACAAAGGTTCCGCTTTACCCTTTTCTGTTCCCTAACCACCAAATCCAGGACAGCAGGCACAAAACATCATAATGTTCTAAAAGTATAAATGTGGCACCAAAATAAAATGTACATTCAATTGTCAATTATGAAATAATAAATTAACTGAAAACAATGTGGTGACATATCTTTAGGTGCACCACATACGCTCAAAACATTGGAGATGACAGTGGACTTTAGGAAGAACCCCCCAACCTTACCCCCACTCACCATACTTGGCAGCACTGTATCAGCAGTAAAGTCCTACAAGTTCCTGGGCTCCACTATATCCTAGGACCTGAAGTGGATGTCCAACATCAGGACCATCATCAAGAAGGCACAACAGAGGATGTACTTCCTGCGCCAGCTCAGGAAGTTCGACCGGCCTCAGGAGCTGCTGATACAGTTCTACAGAGGAATCATCGAGTTTGTTCTCTGCACCTCCATCACTGTCTGGTTTGGCTCAGACAAGTACAGACTTCAGCGGACAGTCAGGACTGCAGAAAAAAATAATTAGTGCAAGCCTGCCCTCCATGGAGGACCTGTACACCTCACGGGTCAAAAGGAGGGCGGAGAGGATCACTGCAGACCCTTCACACCCAGGACAAAGTCAGTTTGAGCTCCTCCCATCTGGACAGCGTTACAGGTCACTGTGCGCCAAGACAACCAGGCACAGGGACAGTTTCTTCCCCCAGCACATCACTCTGATGAACACTTAACCAACGACAGTATGACTGGACAATAACCCTCAGTGCAACACCTGTATACAGATTATACAGATTTGTACAGGTCTCTAGTTTTAAGTACTCTGATTGTATTCCTATTTATTTCATCTCAATAAGCATTCCATTGTCTGTCTGCATTGTTTACTGCCTGTCTATACTGCTTATTTTCCATTGATTGCACTGTTTGTTGCTGTTAATACTGCTTATTTTGTTATATTACACAGCTTTATGCTGGTTTACTGTTTACTTGCCCAGGTCTCTATTTTTAAGTACTCTATTTTTATTCCTTTATTCCTATTATCTCATCTCAATGAGCATTCCTTTGTTTGTCTGCATTGTTTACTGCCTGTTTATACTTCTTATTTTGCATCGTTTGCCCTGGTTGTTGCTTGTTAATACTGCTTATTAATTTTGTTATCTTACACAGCCTTATCCTGGTTTACTGTTTACTTGCCCCTTGCATGGTGATATGTACATACACACTGAGAGCCGATGTACCAGTGTCAAATTTCTCATGTGTCTGACACACCTGGCCAATAATGCAGATTCTGATTCTGATTCTTGATGGTCTTCTTTTCTCTCCCCACTCTCCATTCACCCCAACCTGTCAAGGCAGATAGCCACCCACTAAGCCACCCCATAGGACCCTTCCAGTGGCATGCTTACCAGACCTTTCTTGCCATGGTAATGACCATAAACACATTACAATTATGGAAACATAATGATTTAATTAGATATCGGCACAAAAACACATTGATTAGGGACAAACACTACTGGGTTAGGTTTAGAGAAAGGCTCTGGTTTAGATAAAATAACCTTTATAGTCATGGTTACAATAATAAAAACACAACCACAGCTGTGGAGTGGTCATGGATAAAACACACATTTCACACATTAAACATTTCAAACTCTTGTGGGAAAGTCCTGTGTTTTTTGACCCATCCATCTAGTCCAGCCTCCTGTTTGTTGCTCTATACGGTATATTACATCACCTACGTTCTAATATAACTCCAGTTTGTATTTGTTTGTTTGTATTCATTATAGATATGTACATGTAAATGTCATGTGAGAAATGTTGCACCTCTCTTAAAAAAGACTAGATGTGATTTGAACCACAGCAGATTTGTGGTCATGAGAGGGTCAAGATGAAGAGAGAAGAAAAATTATTCAGAAATCTTAGAGCTCACAGTCTTTTCCTCTGTTCCTTTGTTTCAGAGCTGGCCACAGCCATGCATCAGCTTCACTTCTCTCCAGCTGAGTTGATGTTGTGACAGGCAAGGATACAGTGCCCTTATTCTGTCACCTTCTCCCATTGGCTTTGACTGGCCCTAATACATGCATTCAATCCCCTACAGCACAGCAAATAAATTACTGTCTTCAGATACAATACAAGAGGAGGTTTGCTCAAGGAACTCAACTCAACCGTTATCAGTATTTGGTCTCGATCTATTTTGGTTCTCTCCTTTTCAGCTGTGACAGTGATAGGATGAATTTGCCAGTAGCTCAAACTAATGAAAACTGTGATGTTGCTGCATTAATGATTTGAATTTCAGTCAAAGTGATCTGGAATAGTATGTCTGCTTCTTTATGGCATATCGTTCACAGATGCTCGCTCTCACCTCTGAAGAATGTGTCCAAACAATTACTCACACTACACACTCCCTTAGTGTTCATCATGACCTTTTGTCATATAACTTTGAGAGGAAAGTGACAACTCATATTCTATCTTCAGACCATCTCTAGAGAAACTTTATGGCTGATGTATACTCCCCCTGGAGTGTGTGTCCTCCTCAAACTGCCACACATTCATCTTTGATGACTTCCTATCAGCCCACACTTGTATTATCAGCTCTCTCAATTATCTAAAGTGACAAATTAACAAAGCTGCAGAATGAGTTTAAAGACATTTTACATTCAAGTGTATCCATAGACAAATTATGAGACAATGGGCACAGACAGCAAGACAGACAGACTTAAAGGGGTGGCAAAGGACAAAAATAAGGATAATCAACTTTATTTGGCCAAGTATATTACACACAAGGAATATCTGCAGCGCCAACTCAACCGATGGCTCTAACCATCAGGGGCAGCTTGGGGGTCCAGTGTCTGGCCCAAGGACTGTTCAACACATGGACTGCAGGCACCGAGATTCGAACCTCCAACCCTCTTTTTGGGAGACAACTGTTCTACCCACTGATCCACAGTTGCAACAAAATGTGTGTCATCTCTTTGAGTCTTTTTGTGGTAATTTTTCATCTCTTAGTTGTCATCTGAGTAGTCCTTTTGCATCTCTGTGGGAGTTTTGCATCTGTTTGCAGTCATTTGCATCACTTTATAGTTGTTTTGTATGTCATTTTGTGTCTTTTTGCAGTTGATTTATATCTCTTGGTGGTAGTTTTGTATCTTTCAGTCAAAGTTTTGCATATTTTTATAATCATTTTGCATCTTTTAGTGGTTGTTTTGTGTGTGTGATCATTTTGCATCTCTTAGGAGTCATTTTGCATTTCTTTGCTGTCTTTATGTGCCCCTTTCTTACTACTCTGTGTTTCTGTGCGGTTGTTTTGTTGTCTCTGTTGTCATTGGCTTGGCTAACAGTCCATTTAACAGTTAAATTAAATGGAGGCTGTGACCCAGGAGCCCCCTAACCACATGCCACCTGAACCTTTCCCCTGCAGATCTATTCAGTAATCCATTCATGAATGTATCCCAGAGCACATTCTTGTTTAAAGGTCAGAAGTAAGGCTGCAATGCTGCAAGAGACAGAATAAGTGAGACCTGGTTGGCATATGCCATCAAGGTGTCAATATGAAGCTCCTGTGCCTCGATGGATCTGCCTGAGTTATAAGAATAGGTGTCAGACTGCAATGATTGAAGGCATTTGGCACCAGAATGTGGAGCCTGAAAATGATTGCATAGGTAGAAATGAAAACTGATTGGATAGCAAAATAAATTTTTGTCAGCAAATCAAACACTTTTATGCAAATTCCTCCAAGCAATTTTTCATATATTCACACATCTGTCATCTCGGTCAGACCCAGACATCAAGCATGCAAAAAAGAGGGAGGGTTTGCCAGACTGTGAGGAGCCAAAGACGATGATTTGCATGGAGGAAAATGGCCACATGTGATTGGATGAAAGTGATGTATAATCAGATGAGTTAGATCTGAAGCTTTAGAGTTGGACCTCAACAGAAGTAATTTGTACTAGGTGAAAGAATTTGGACAGCAATGAGTTACAAGGGCCTTGTTTAGTTTTACACATACTCTAATAAAGGTCAAAGGGCTGTTTTATTAGTAAAGAATAAAAATAGACGCATGGTTCGTTGAAGTGGGGTAGGTTTGTTTGTCACTCTGGTTGGGCCATTTTGTTGTCAGGTGACCAATATACACAGCTGTGTGTATAAGTGTACTTGTCCTCTATCTCATTTCCCCTTTGGTATACACACACACAAACACACACACACACACACACACACAGTGTTTCAGTTCCTTCAGTGGGAATTCCATTGACTTACATTCATTTCGGTGCTGAACCTTAACCTTAATCCAAGTCATCACTCTAAAATCTAATGATTTAATGTTTTGGGGACTTGCTTTTTTTCTCCATAAGGGTGTCAGGTCTCCACAGTGTGACTTTGTGTGACAGATTATTGTTACTTTATAGTTCAACTTCACTCAATTTTATAGGCAATTGTTATAGTTTTTACTCCACAAAATTTATTTTGTGTATCTAAAGTTACTTTGTACATTACAATTTTACATCCAAAACATATTGTCCAATTATTTAAAAATAGGAATGCTTTATTTTATTGTTCCTGTATTTTCCAGCTAATTTTACAGAAACCTTTCTCATAAAACAACTGTGTTTTGATTTGTGGACTTGCTTCCTGTTTGAGGCTTTTATTTTTTGTTATTCCCCTGTATTCTGTCACCTCACCTGCCCCAGCTTTACTCCAGTTTACAATCACCACTCATTGTGTTCACCCATTTCATGTTTTCATCTGGTCTCTTGTGTATTTATACTCCCTCTTTACCTCAGTCTCTTACTTGTTCATTTTGTCTCCACACCTCGTTGCCCCGTCATCTGTTTGCTACTCTCCGTTCCCTAGTGATGGAGAAACCAAAGCTTTCTGAATCACTGAATCAGTGAAGCAATTGTGTTGAAATGGTTCAGTGTTTCAACACATTTGAGACAATCATGTATGGCGATATCTGCTGGCCAACCCTCAACAGAGCATTTGCATGGAACAATAAAGGGCAAGGTGTCATAAAACCTTAAGGCACTGTTATGTATGTTTAACAATCAAGGTTCTATGTGCATCTTGAAATGTTTGACTGTTTTGTCTTTTAAAGACAATAATATACTTGTGTCATAATGTGATTGTGCCATCTTAAAATATTGTGTGTAATAAAGATATGCCTATGCAAGATTGATAGAAATGGTATTTCACAAACACCAAAATCTGAAACAAAATTGGGAAATGCTTGTGCAACTAGGGACTGTTATGACAATAGTTGTACAAAATGCTGGTGAATCTGGCATTCAAAGATTTTTATTTAAAATCAAGATCATTTCAGCTGAGTTAGGCTTCAGTCTGTCCCTCTTCTTTGTTACTACCTCTCCACCTTTGGAGAAGACCTTTTCACATGGCACAGAAGTTTCTGGCATATGAAGATATCTTTTGGCAAGCTTGTAAAGATTAGGATAAACCGCTGCCCTTGAGTCCTATTATTTTAATAGATCTTGTCCTCTGGAGAGGTAGGGCTCAGCCAAATAATGCTGACCCTCCACTGTTGCTTCAGCTGTTGCATTTTGAACTCTTTGAGTTGCACTTGCAGGAAATTAGAGCAGAAGAAGGTGAAACCCATTGTATGTGGTTTTGTATTTGAATGTCTATGTCCCAATGTGAGTGCATAACTGTATGCCAGTTTATCTAATCCTACCTAAACCTCACTCTCCCTGGCTGTCAATCAATGAAACTATAGCAATAACTCACGCAAAAAACTCTCCTCCGCTCAAAAAACCCTCGAAGTGTAGAAGGATTGCGCTCGTTTATAAGCATGGTGAGAATTTGATAACCCTGTCCTGTATTCAAAACCGGCGCGACATCGCCGATACACATGTGACATCATGAAGCTTCATTTGGGGAGCCATGTGATATCTTGCATGATGAAGCGAGGCATCGAAACATCTTGCCATGATACTTATGCTTTGAAAGAGCAATACTGTGCCGAGCTGTCTACTTCGACTATAACATCACTACTGTTCACCACACCCTGCCTGTTCGTTTTTGTTGTGGATTTTCAGTTTGTGCTTTCAGGTTTCAGGTTGTTTGAGGTTTTTGTGGTTTTGAGTTCTTTTGCTTAGCTCCCTGACTGAACTGTTTGTAAGTTTCTGTCAATGATCTCTGGTACTTGTGTCAGGTTGAGCCTCTTGTGTTTTTTGCCCTAGTCCTATGTTACAATCTTTCATTAAAAACCCAGTTTAAGCAACTCCTTGGCTCATGTGTCTGCACCTTGGGTCCTAACTAGTCAGTAAAGTCTAACAATCTGGTATTTACAGTAGCTGTAAATTACCAGGATATTCACCTATACAAATAAATGCCTGTACAGTCTGCTGTTAATTGTACAAGAAACTGAGAGAGTTCCTGTTAGTTTCCTCAAAAGACTACCCAAAATTATTAATTGTTAATTAAATACTACAGTGAGTCACTTTAATTTTAAGGTCTATCACAACTGCAAAATCTATGGAATTTTATAGCATGTGTGAGCACGACTGTTATTTGCTGTCATATCAGTTTAAAACACAAAACTGAGGAATTTCCAGCACAGCTAAAACCACAATTGCAGCATGATCAGCGAAATTATTTTCCAGTTAATAAGTGGATCTATATTACAATGTACCACAGTCTAATGTCATAAAGAACTAAATAAAAAAAATGTTAGTCTTTCTAGGACATTGCATATATCCATCCATTATCATCCACCTATTTGAGACTGGGTTGCAGTGCAACAGGTTCAGCCAGGCAGTCCGGACATCCTTCTCCCTGGCAACGTGTTTTAGCTACTCTAATGGGATTCCGAGGCATTCCCAGGCTAAATGAGATATATAATCTCTCCAGTGTATTCTGGGTCTGCCCCAGGGTGTCCTACCAGTTGGCCATACCCGGAAAACCTCCAAAGGGAGGCACCCTGGAGGCGTCCTGATAAGATGCCCAAACCACCTCAACTGGCTTCTTTTGATGTGAAGGAGCAGTGGTTCTATTCCGAGCCCCTCCTGGATATCTGAACTTCGCATGCTATCTCTAAGGCTAAATCCAGCCACCCTGTGAAGGAAGCTCATTTTGTCCACTTGTATTCATAATCTTGTTCTTTTGGTCATTACCCCACTGCATATATTGCAATCTTTATTTTTTCACTTATCTTTCTTAAAACAAACAAAAAACAATGCCAAGCATTGCCCTTTCAATCATATTTCAATAATATTGTTCAATAAATGATTCTTGGCACTGCAGTAATTCTCTGTGTACTGATTTACAACCACAGGGATCATTGGCGTCACTTATAGCCGGACTTGAACTCCATTACTGTATGTGTACATAAATAAATATAATTGCATTATAAGTAATGGAGTAACGGTAACAAGTTCCTATCAGCAGTAATGATAGGACCATGTCACCCACACCAATGTTTATGCTTTGCTTTGCTGATTTATGCCAAACTGTTACGGCGAGCTGTGTGTGAGTTGTTTAGGACCCAGTAAATATGCAGATTCGAACCCAGGCTAGACAAGAAAAATGTATTTAATGCTCCATGAAAACAAACAAAACAGAGCCGGTCTCGTCTGCTGATCTTGGGGCAGCTGGGCACACTGAGTTGACTGGACTACTGTCTCCCGGGGTGAATGAGAGGCGTTGCTCGCTAAATAAGAACAGAGAGAGAATTTAAGAACAAGCAGCAGGTATGGTATAGATTGTTTCTGGTAGTCACTCTGGGGACCTGAACAGCTGAGTGCGCCGCAGGCCCAGGGAGTAGTCCAGGGAGGGGGAGACTGGTGCCAGAGATCTCGGGTTCGGTGTGTGGGTCCCCTGATGAGGCAGCGCTGGCTGAGCGGTGCGACGTAAGATGGTGGCGCTGCCCCAGGATTGCCTTGGAGCTCTGAGAGGAGGAGCAATTCACAAAAAGCAGTCCAAAAACCAAAAACTCCTTTAAGCGTGAGAAGGGCACGAAAACCGATACAACAGAACAATGCGCAATAACAGTTCACAATGTTGCGAAAGGAGCGCAGATCAAACAATGGCCCATAAACTTGAGGCCTTGATATGAACATGAAACGTAGTTACCAACAGGATAACACATATAATCTGGCAACGAGGACGCACCAACGCTGACCCTATATACTGCTCCGATAATGGAGAGCAGGTGTGCCTCGTCGCCTGGAATGCACCCTCACCTGTGCGGGGGCGGAGCTGTTGGAACTACCTGTGCTTGCTACCGAGGTACATAGGGCGGCCCGGGTCACGGACGTAACACAAACAGTGAAAGTCCATGCTTTCTGAATTACTGTCCTGTGTAACAATCAGTAATTACCTGAGTTCACTGAGGTTAAGAATAATCAGTGGTATTATTTGTCCTGCAGAGCTATCTCCTGCAGTACAGCCAGATAAAGGAAGAGAAAATGTAAACAGTCTTATATCTGTGTTGTGTTTTTCTATGTTTTACCGTACACTCAAAATGCTTTCACACTAATTGGCAATTCATGCACCAGTGTTATCACTGGGGGTTCAATGTCTTGCTCAAGGACACTTCAACATGTTGACTGGACAAGCTGGGAATCAAATTGCTAAACTTCTGGTTAGGAGACGACCTGCTCTATCTCCTGAGCCACAGCCACCTCCACTCACTTAAAGATCTGTAATACCATGTAAATGTATTGGTCAAAAGGGAATGCGATGGGGGACTTTGGAAAACACAGTGTGTATTGTTGTCACTGCACATCTATTGCTTTTCAGCATTACAAACCGTTTAAGGACCAAAACAATATGTGAATTCTTAAATTGAATGCTGTGGCCTTTTAATCCCTTCACACTGGTTAATATTTAATGTGGAAACTGATATCTCATTTACACTTAAAAAACAATGAGGTAAAAGAGAGGGCAAATGTATTTCTTTTTTCTTTAGCTTGATTTTATTGCACTCTGGGGAAATCTAATTTTTGGTAAGACTTCATCCCTGTTTTTAAGTGAAAATGTTAGATAACCCAGGAGAACAGAGTGTTAGTTTCATCCAGCTGGTTAGCAAAGTCTTCTTTGTGTCAGCGAGGTTGAAAGAGCAGCATATGGGAGAGAGAGTGGCAGGAGGAGGCCCAGGTTGAGTCCTTAAAGTGTGGCACTGTTTTACTTAAAGTTCATAAAATAGGATGATTGCAATGCAATGCTTTCATCTGTCTCTGTTCTTTTTAAAACATCATGGGATAAACTGGGGACTGTGCATCATAGAAAAGTGTTTTGGGTTGTGGAAAGCAGGGTGGATCATGTCATCGCTGGAGAAACAAGTCACACTTACCCAAATTGGCCAATAAAGTTTCTTCATTAATTGTCCATTGTCCTACAGAGCCAGCATACATTTGAAAAATAAGGACACAATTCTTAATAAACAAACATCTTACATAAATCATAAGCCCAAGTCAAAGCAATAAAATGATGGATGTTTTATGCTCTGGAGCCGGAGTTACTTTGAATACCAATATCCCCCCATGTAGTTAGTGGAGTCATTTACCTTCCATCTGAATTCGTCATGATTTCCTGGTGCAACTGATTGCCTCTAATTTCAGCTGAGCATCTGGATAAGAGGATATATTGTGGAACAAGAGGGGAGGCTATGGGTCTTTGGATAGCAGAATGCCAGCTAAATGATCTTCAGTGGACGTAGGCTTAAATGGAAGCTAAATGGCGACAGCAAACACTCTTCTCTCTGAAGCTCATTACTTGCCTCTCAGCTCCCCAGAGACCTGGCTCAGCTTCATGCCGAGCACTTTCCTGCCAGGAGGAGGGTGATTACAACATTTTGCTTGACAAAAGCAACCCCCCCCCACCACCACCACCACCACCACCATTTTTCTCACCACTTCCTGTCTTCTGCATCACCCTCCCCTTTCTCTCACCCTCTTCCCTTGTTTGCTTTCTTCTGGATTTCTTTCAAGCTCCCTCTCTCCTGCACCTCACAGGCACCCCAGATGATTCATACTTTGATTTGTTTTTGTGCCCTGCTTATGACTGAACTTAGAGACAGGCAAGCCGTGAATGGTAAAGAAGAGTGTTTACTTGCTAACAGACAATGGTGAACAAGCAGAATTATGAAGCATGTAATCCATACAACAATAATAGCAACAAAAACAACAACACAAAAATGTAAATCAAAAGCAGTTTGAAAGTGAATCACAGGAGAGTTGCAAAATGGCAAGCAAATGGGATAAACAGTGATGTACGCACAGGGTAACATCCAGCCAGGGAGAAGTGGAGGCTTACGCATTTCTCTGCCAAGGCTCAATGTACTCAAGACCCAGATGGGTAAAGATGTCCTTTTCAGTCATAGCTGCCAGAAACTCTTTCTGGGGAGAGAACAAACAAGCATAAATTGATGAGTTGTGCAAAAATGTGTGAGACTTTGTCTCTGTGACATCAGGAGGAGAGGCTGATAGTGTGGTGCAGAGAGAACAGTCTGCTCCTTAATACCTTAAAGACTAAGGAGGTCATTGTCGACTTCAGGAGAAATAAAACCGACCACTGTACATCAGCAGGGACTGTGTGGAGAGGGTGCCGGCCTTTTGCTTTCTGGGAGTCCATATTAAGGAGGATCTGATCTGGGGCATGAATATCTCTAAACTGCTTAAAAAGGCCCAGCAGAGCCTGTACTTCCTACAGGTGCTCAGGAAAAACAACATCTCCCAGAGACTGCTGGTGTCCTTCTATTGGTGCTCCATTGAGAGCATCCTTACATACTGTATATGTGTATGGTATAGCAGCAGCACAGTGGCTCTGAGGAAAATGCTCCAGAGGGTCGTTAATACGGCCCAGGAGAGCTTCGGCTGCCCTCTCCTCATTCTGGAAGAACTACACAGTTCCCGGTGCTTCAAAAAAGCCCAGAACATCATTAAGGACACTTCACACCCAGGATGTTCACTCTTTGAACTGCTGCCGTCAGGTGGATGGTTCAAAGCAATCAAATCAAGAACCACTGGATTCAGGAATAGTTTTTACTCAATAGCAGTTACCACACTCAATGCTGCTAAAATATAATATGCCTGTGTGTGTGTGAGAGAGGGCGTGAGAGCTCTGCTGTTTATTTTGTTTTTGTAGAGGGTTAAATTTTTTATATGGTCTTATTTCATATGTTATGTTTTTTTTTCTATCACTGTACCGACTGGAGGCCACTCTAAAATTGTGTTGTACGTGTTACAATGACATTAAAAGATTATCTTCTCTTATCACAGCAGATCTGCAGATTTTCAGCTTTAAGCTTCAGTAGGCCTAATAATGTTAATGTCTTATACCTGCAGTCTTTACCAGGGGTGGGCAATTAATTTTTACAAGGGGCCACATGAGAAACCTGAACTGTGTTGGAGGGCCGAACCAACGATAACTTGAACTTAATTCTGCTCAATATTCATTATCTCCCATTGTAAAAAGCAGTAAATTATATGTGTTGATTAGCTGCTACTGGTAATCAGAAGAATAAGCATATTCCATAAATATTTATATAAATATATGAAACAGTGGTGTAGGTCAAACAGGAAAATACTCCTATAGAAGTAATAAACTGTAAAAATAAAAACACACATTACATCACAGTTCCATTTTATTTTCTACTTCACATAACACTGAAAAGGTAAGTATGGTAAAGATATGCATTTTCAGTTCATTTTACTTGTTCAGTGGTAATCAGAAGAATAAGCATATTCCATAAATATTTATATAAATATATGAAACAGTGGTATGGAAAGTTTTGTAAAAAGTCTTTGTTGGTTATGCAGTTTCACTAGCAAAGCATCCGACTCTCTTGCACGCTCTTCATCCGACAAGTTCTTGTATTTCTCCTCATGTTTGGTCACGTAGTGGCGATTCAAATTGTAATCCGTGAACACAGCAACCTGTGTACCACAAACTAAGCGCACCGCTTTACCTTTGACTTCTGTAAACAAATACTTTCCAGTCCATGCCTTGTTGAAAATGCAGCATTCGGCATTTTCTTTTTTTGGCGTGAGTTGACATTTTGAGGTTTAGCTGGCCAACATCACCTGTCTCTCACCCGGTAGGTCGGGGATCTTAAGTTCACCCGTGAATTTTTTTCATTCATGTTCTGATTTGATGGACCTCACACGGGCCGGACAGGGACACCCAAAGGGCTGGATGTGGCCCGCAGGCCGTAAAATGCCCGTAATTTACTGTGCTTGTACTTGGACTCCTATCTCCACTGAAAGCCATCAGTACCCATCCATCCATCCATTTTCATCCGCTTCATCCGAGACCGGGTCGCAGGGGCAGTAGCCCGAGCAGAGCCTCCCAGACTTCCCTCTCCCCACACACCTCCTCTAGCTCTGCCGCTCGTCTTCTGGTTCCTGTGTCCCTCCTGCTGACGGCTCTCCTGCTCATTTTCTGGTTCCTGTGCCCCTCCTGGTCTCCTCATCCCTGATGGTTTCTCTTCTTGCCTGTCCTTGGTTGCTCCCTGCCTGCTCCCTGCCTGCCCGGAGCCTGCTCGTCTTCCTGCCACCCTGAATACCTGTGTTTTGTTAAATAAAACTGCTTTCTTTGGTTCCCACTCCTCTGGTCTCTGTGTCTGCCTCTGGGGTCCGCCCTCACAAACCGTAACAATCTCAGAGGAAAGTAGGACATACAGTAGATCAACGGAGGGAGATTGAACTTCACTTCAGGAACAGTCACTGCAGTGACCAGCATGACAATTGCTTATCGCAGCAGCTTCTCCAGGGGTGGTATTTATATCCGTGATCAACACGACAAATTGCTCACCTGGCGGTATAGGCGTAAGTGCCACTTGAACACACAACACATACTACAGCAAGCAGCCAACTAGCACATACGTTCTGCACCTGCTTGACAGAAATAACTCCCCCTACCAGCAGGTGACAGTATCTGTATTCACCATTCAGAAAAGGAAAGAAGAAGAGCTAGATAGCAGAAATACCAGTGTAACAAAGCATTATTTGCAAAGCTCTCGTTTACACCAGCTGCTGTTTTTAGCTGCTTCTAATTGATAACGTGTCTGATAAGAAATTTCACATGATATGCAGAAATCCGAACGAGTTTATTTTACAACCTAAATTATGACAACCCAGAGTTGAGTCCAGCATGCAAGGTTGCAGTCTTACACACCTCTCTGCTGTCTCTTTGCAGCTGCTACCTGCCCAAAACTCCCAGTACCCTATAGAGATTGTCTGTCTGCCCCCCAACCACTTATATGAGTTATTCTAATTAAACTTAATTAAAATTAAGACTACTTCTCTTATAGTAGAAAGTAATAGGACAATCAAATGTGGACTATTAAATATCAGATTTCTCATCTAAATCTCTGTTAGTGAATGATTTGTTAAGTGAACATCACACTGATTTATTGTGTCTTGCTGAAACATGGTTACAGCAGGAAGAATATGTCAGCCTAAATGAATCCACTCCACCTAGTCAC
>NW_018127883.1:8329957-8330654 GCF_001952655.1 Monopterus albus | reverse complement strand
ATACAAAGCCCTTAATGACAAGGCTCCATCGTATCTTAAAGACCTCGTAGAGCCTTATCATCCTAACAGAGCACTTCGCTCTCAGAGTGCAGGTTTACTTGTGGTTCCTAGAGTCCACAGAAGTAGAATGGGAGGCAGAGCCTTTAGTTATCAAGCTCCTCTCCTATGGAACCAACTCCCAGTCTTAGTTCAGGAGGCAGACACTCTCTCTGCCTTTAAGATTAGACTTAAGACTTCCCTCTTTGATAAAGCTTATAGTTAGGGCTGGATCAGGTGACCCTGAGCCTTCCCTTAGTTATGCTGCTATAGGCCTAGGCTGCTGGGGGGCCCCATGATGTTCTCAGTTGCTCTCCTCTCCTCCCCTTTCCTCCCCGCCCCTCTCCTCTCCTTTCTTCTCTCTCTATGCTTCTTTATGCCACCATTACACATCACTAACTTTGTGTCTCCTCTCTCCCATAGTGTGTCCTCTCTCTCTCCCTGTACCTTTCTGCAGGTTGCCCTGGCTCTGGAGTTCTATGTTTCTGATGAGCAGTCACCGGCCACATCAAACTGACCAGTGTTTGTTTGTTGTGTCTTGTTGCTTTTCTTCTTTTCTCTCTCCTCTATCCACTCACCCCAACCAGTCGAGGCAGAAGGCCACCCACCAAAAGCCAGGGTCTGTCGGAGGTTTCTTCTGTTAAAGGGAGTTTTTCCTCCC
>NW_018127883.1:8315197-8329478 GCF_001952655.1 Monopterus albus | reverse complement strand
GCTCTCAATGATGCAGCTGTAGAAGTTGCAAAGGATCCTAGGCGACATGCCAAACCTCCTCAGCCTCCTCAGGAAGTACAGCCGCCATTGGGCCTTCTTGACCAGCTGTGCGGTAAGTGTCCAAGTGAGGTCCTCACTGATGTGGACGCCCAGGTATTCGAAGCTGCTCACCCTCTCCACTTCGATGGAGAGGGCAGAAGGCCGCCCACCAAGAGCCGGGGTCTGTCGGAGGTTTCTTCCGTTAAAGGGAGTTTTTCCTCCCCACTATCGCCAAGTGCTTGCTCAAGGGGGATTTGTTGGGTTTTCCCTATGTAATAATACTGATAACATTAAGGTCTAGACCTTACTTTGTAAAGTGTCCTGAGATGACTTTTGTTGTGATGTGGCACTATACAAATAAAATTTGATTTTGATTTGATGACAGTGCCATTCTCTGTGGAAAAAATAAAAAAGGTGGTGGAGGTGAAAAACAAGGAGACTGCACTAAATGGGTAAAATCACAGATACTACAATGACAGGCTGAAGGGGCTTTCCCAAACCATTCTCTTCTCCTACACTGATTCACTTAGCTGAACAGCCAACCAGAGTGGTCTCTCTCGCCAATGAGGTCTGCCTTCAACATGCCAAATTGGCTGAAAAGCCACCGACAGGGTCCGACTAGTGCCAGTGGTGTGGGACACATTGAGCAGATGAGGGCAACAGACGCTTACCGACAGCCCAACAGAGGCTGCCAGCCAACTGTTGGCTTGGTGTGTCATGGGCCTAAAACATGTATTATCATCTGACTGCTTGTGTTCCTTGCCCTGCCAGACTTAATGTTGCAATACTCTGGGGATGATAGGAAACTACCAAAACAAGACTCAAGCAGTAATAAAATAAAATTATCCTGTAAGGCTCACATATAAAAATTTGTGGACTGAGTTGACTGTCAGAGGTTAATTCTGTTTCCAGCTCTCATTTTCCCTTGCACACAAAAGCACTCAATCAGTGCTGTCCAGAGGAAAATGATCTCTTTTACAATGAACAGTGTATTGTTGGTGAAACTGTTTTGTATTTCAATGAAACTATCCTAAGGCCCATTAAGTGGTCCACCATTGCTTGTATTTTCCACTGTTCTCGTAACCCTGAACTCATTTATTGCTCTAACTGCTTGTCGTGAAATGCAGACACATAGCGCTGTGGTTTATGGTGCAGTGAGCTATACCATATTAAACATACAGGTGATAAAAAGTGGAAGCAGAGACTAGAAGAAATGAAAGTTAAAAAGAAGAAGAAGAAAGGAGAGCACTGGATAAGGCTGATGTGATTTGTGGTAAATCCACATTTCCAACAACCCATGACAGAGCTTATTGTTCAGGGGAGTGGAGATCCAACTACAGTAGAAAACAGGGAACAGATGAAATTCTCAGCACTTTTGCCACTGTCCTAGATCAGGGTAAAATCCTTGTCTCTGCTGCTCTGTCCACTTTCCTCAATTCCTACAATCCTTACATGACCTCAGGGAGACACTGCTTTATTTACTTAGCACAATACTGTGTGGGCTCTCTGAGAGATTCATGCCACCTTATGTTCTCCCCTTTGGTCATGCACAGGAAAAGTATAGCTGAAATGGCAAAAACAGTTTATTCTATAGCTTTTTGCTATATCAAAATGAGTTTTACAGGGCGGCTGTGGCTAGGAGGTAGAGCGGGTTGTTTCCTAACTGGAAGATTAACAGTTCGTTTCCTGGCTTGTTCAATCAACATGTTGAAGCGTCCTTGAGCAACACACTGAACCCGCATTTGTTCCCGGTGATAACACCGATTTGTGAGTGTGAATGGACAATGCAGTGCAATACCTGTAAATATACATTGTACATATAGATCGCTGAATCCATACTGTGTGTGTGTATATATGTACATACTGTATGTACAAGTCTCTATAAGTACAGTACTTTACTCTTAGTTTTTTATATCTCTTTCCTAATGCACATTCCCTTGCTTGTTGACATGTATGTACACATTCAGAGCTGCTGTACCAGTCAAATTCCTCGTGTGTCTGACACACCTGGCCAATAACGCTGATTCTGATTCTCATTTTGAAGTAGTATGAAAGCGCTTTGAGTGTGCTGTAAAACATAGAAAAACGCTATACAAGTATAAGACCATTTACCATTTTACAACAGAGCAGGTTGACTGGAAAGAAAGGTTATCTGACTGAGACACTCAGGTTCTCAGTGACTGGCAGACCATCAGCACCACAAGCCAGAATGGAAGCGGGGTGTATAACTGCTAGCCAGTGTCCTTGACTTAATAAGCAGCTAATCAGCTACATGTTTCTCTGTCCGCCATGTAATGGCATCCCTCATGGATGTGAGCACATATCAATTCCTGTAAAACATCTGCCTCTTCTCTGTTGCCTGTCATCCTCTCACTGCCACCTAGCCCACTGCGTGATGGATGGAGCTGATGGACGTGGCTGCCTGCCCAACTTAGTCAACTGACACCTCAAAGAGAGAGAGGAAGACGGAGAGACAAAGAGACAGACAGAAAACCTGGATGGTTACAGAAGGGCAGAAACATAGAGGAAGCTCAATATCAACCCATAGAAGCATAAAGTTTCACCACTGACAAAGAAAAAGCTTAAAAGATACTGGTGTGATGACCAAAACTGCACACTATGAATCATCTTACTTGAATTTGAAATCCAGGGATTTTTTTTTATCATTAAAGGTCAACAATTATGGTAGGTCATCCCCAAATGTACTGTAGATCCTGGGAGCATTTCAGACAGCTATTTGCTAGTTCACTCAGAGACAAAAGTCTCTTGAGTGGCCACATTCATGGCAAAACCACTAGGTTGAACTCAATATAAATCTGAACACTTGACAAGTTGAAATCTTAAAACTCTAGAAAGTCATTTTTCATCTATTGAAGAAAAGTTACAAGGAAATTGCTGAGTCTGTTATTCATGTTTAGCCATTGTTTCCTGTAACTATAATGAAAGCTAGGCTGACTACGGTAAAAGTATTGAATGATTTCACTTGACAGATATCTGCTTCACTTCATAGAAGCTGTGGTTTTTCCCAGGTGTACTATGGCGGATGGCTCTATACACTACATTACCCACCTGAATACTCACCTGGGCTGAAGTTTTGTGCAGAAGAACAGTAGAGTAGATGTGAATAGCTGTAACTGTTTCAGATTCCTTCACTTTCTCATTTGGGCACATTACATTGTGCTAAATTACTCTGAACATTAGTGCTGCACACAACAGAAATATTACACTCAGTAATGGGAATGGAGTAATAGTTTCTTAGCTGAATTTGTTCATTTTTGTTTTTATTGGCACTTTGTAAATTGAACTAATTTACTGTAAAGGTATTCCAATTGATATGTATCGTATTTGTATTTTAAGAATGGATCACATCAGTAAAGAACCCACAAACTCTGCAGACAGCTGGCCAAATTATTATTAAATGGTCATGACATCATTTGGCAAAATCAGCATAAACACAGGTAAATTCAACAGTGGTGTAGCATGATCAGCCACAATATCATTTAAAATGTGTTCGCTGACAAAGTTAGAGACAACTAGTTTGGTCCATAATCTTACTGGCACACGGAGGCCCTGACTTCACTAGGCTGGTTTACATATTCTAAGTCATCATATTAGTAAACCTTAGAAGACCTGTTTCCTGGATCTTCTTCTTTAGGGCATGTACTTGCCCTGAAGAAGACTGGTTGGTCAAAACATTGACTACACTTTCTAAATATATCAAGTAAGCCTTAAGTGTGTGGTCATTTTTCTCATTTCTGATTTACTTTCATGCACAAAAGTAATTTGTTTATGTTTAAAAAAAGGTTTTGCTTTGGGTTTAAATAAGTATTTTGTTGTGGAACAGTTCTGATAAAAGGGATGTTTTTAAGGCTGGACAGAGGGCTGATACACAGCAACAAGCTTAATGTGAACTTAGAATGTGGCCAGAAACATAACTTGAAATGACTCCATGTCAGTTAGATGTGTAAAGAGCCAAGTCTTTCATAACACATAACTAGGCATAACTACATTATAGGATACAGTAACTTATAACTGCAGATGTATGAAATGTTTTGAGTGCAGATCATAATGAACCACAAACAATCACTGATGGCGGTGTAACTGTTATATAGATATTTACACAGATTTATTGTAGACTGTTACTGTATATCCATAAATTATGCATTTAATGCCAGAATGTCGGCTTGGTCAAGCTAAGTAATATGTGCAATTAAAGATTTAACTAAAGACAAAGAAATAACATGATGGGTTATGTTATATACTATAAACACTGCAATTTTAGCAATTAGATAGAGATGTGTCTTGCTATGCAAATGCAACCTACAGTAAAATACATATGGTAAATGGTCTTATAGCACTTTTCTTTGCATTGCAGCACACTCAAGGCATTTTCACACTATTTGGCCATTCACCCATTCGCACTCACAAACACTCACACATTCACACACCGGTGTTATCACCGGGAGCAACTTAGTCCTGCACAGCTATCTTCTGCAGTACATACAGATAAAGTAAGAGAAAATGTAAACAGTCTTATACTCGTGTAGTGCTTTTCTAAGCTTTACAGCACACTCAAAATGTTTTCACACTAATTGGTGATTCATGCACCTATGTTATCACTGAGAGCAACTGGGGGTTCAGTGTCTTGCACAAGGACACTTTGACTGGATAATCTGGGAATTGAACTGCTAATCCTCCGGAGCCACAGCTGCCCCCAAATTCACTTATGCAAACTTGCTGGCAGGAAAATGTCCCTGAACAAAAAAGTTCAGTAAGAGTGCTGTGATCTCAGTTTCAGTTCTGATTGTCTGCTCGGCCACAGCAGCAGCGACCATGCATCAAGTGTTGAGGTCAGACTGAATGGCAGACGCATGCAAAGATTTCAAAAGCATCAGTTGCAATGAACTGTATTTTCACAGGTCTAATTGGAGAGGAACATATGTAGAATAAAGTATTTTATGTTTGAGACCATTGACCTTTAAAATAAATTTAAAAAAATCACAGATTGCTCAGTCAGTGGCAAAAAGAAATGATTTTTTTAAATATATATACATTCCAGGTTATTAAATCAACTAATGTTCTCACTCTCCTTTTTCATTTGGAATGTCTTCTTTTCACAGAGATTTAGAAATAGATTACGTTATTGATATGAGAAAAAAAAATCATTTGATTGCCTGTAAGTTAATTTGTCTTTATTGCAGCACACAGGAAAGGGCTGACAGGGGCAGAAAATGTGGGTAGTCGATTATGCCCTTGTGTCTTCCCCCTACAACCATCTCCCACACACCCACACTTCCCCTGTGCTCCAGTCTGCAAGAGCTCAGTTCACAGGACAGCCTGAGCAACCAGAGAGGGCACAGACACCTCACTAATCACACCAGCAATTAGTGCAAGCATCATAAAGCACCACTGCCTATAAAACAGCTATTGAGTTTAGTGTTATCATCATTACCTATACTTCCTTGCCTTGCTAATCAGTCCATGTGCTGGGCAGAAAGGCAGGCAGGCAGCAAATAATGAAATCCTGCTCAGAAACAATGAGACCCTCACTTGATGTCCCTGGTGTTATGGCTCTTTGCTCCTGTGGAGGAGTAAACATTTGCAAATAAAAGTTTTTTAGTTGATTAGGCTGTCCAAATGTGATGAACAGATCCAGCAAAACATCTGAGAGAAGGGTAATAAAAGCTCTGGGTTTTTCCACTGCCCTTAAAGTGTTGCCAAAGTAGAACTTTGACAAAATCCATATCACTGTGACTGTATAAAGTAATTGGAGTGAAGTGGTGACAGTTTATGTGACATATTTTTGCAGTAGGTTATTTTGTGACACAACTGTTTCTTGCTCACCATTAAGTTCACTTATTTTTAATTTGTGATTTATTATGTTCATATCACTTCAGTTATCTTATTACATTAGTAACAACCTTCATGAGTTCAGTATCTGAAGAAGCTCCACACAGACAATACTGATTTATGTATAAACATGATATATTCTGTAATAATGTCACAGTGCTTGAGATGTTTTAAAGCTTTTCCACAATGAACTCTGACTTAGTGAAGAAAGGTTAAGTGGCTGCTCAGAGCTCGATAGGTGAATTAATTTGTAAATGTTATCAATTTATGTCAGCATGACTTCTGGCTGCACATTTCAAATTGTGGAAAACAAAGTTTTTGAAACATTTTGTTGGTAGTGTGCAGAGAAAATGTCACTGAATTAAAATGTCATGTGATTACAGGTGTAATGTTTATTGAAGTATCTAAGCTAGATGACACCAGCGTTGTTAACCTGACCAGTGCAACCTGCCAAACATGATTAGCATTTATCAGCTGCAAAGAAGGAGCCACAATCAGTTTTCACCAAAATACAGACATATCAAATAACACTACATTACATAACAGAGTCAGTTTGATGTAGAAGTGCATCACTTTTATGTGTAGTTACAAAGTTCTTCCATCCTTTTAGTTTGCATGTGTCATAAAGTGAAGTTCATCACTTACACCCGTTGGAAACATTATACGAGATGTGTGAGAACAGCTCTCTGGCTGGACTATATGAAGTTGTGTCTAATCTGTGGAGCCTGTAATTGTAGCTTGACCCTTCCTCATATGGACCCAAACAGAACACTCTTCTAATGATAACAATAAATTAGCTTCCTTTGCTCCACTGAAGCTCATAAATAATTAATTGGTTTGCTGAAAGGAAGCTAGTTTTGTATGACCTATTTGCTTCCTGCTCTAGACACTGCAGTCAGATGCTGCTGCCTCAGCACTTTTGTTCTGCTCAATTAAAAACACACACTGGCAAAATATGAGCTTTTTGTTTGGGAATTTTCATGTCATATTTTCTTACTGATATGAGCCAGGATTTCCTGACTCCTTTGATGGGTCTCACCACTGGAGGAACAGCAAATTAAGGGATGAGCAGGAATACACTGAACTGAAACTGGGTTTCACCATTAAGGTCACATACAGGCTACCTTGTTGGTAGAGTGTGGTAGGTCAGTTTGCAGCCTGAACAGATTTTGGCATCACAAATGCTTTCACAGTCTTCCAGGCTCTCATTAATGACATATTGAGGGACTTCATTGGCCGATTTGTTTTTGTTTACCTGGATGATATATTAATCTTTTCATCCTCTCTTGCAGAACACCACCATCATGTTCGACAGGTTCTTCTTCACCTTCTTGAGAACCGCTTATATGCCAAAGCCAACAAGTGTGGAGTTCACACTAAATCTGTTTCATTTCTGGGGTTCATTGTGGAGAAGGGCAAGATTCAGGCCGACCCATCTAAGATCACCACTGTCACCTCCTGGCTCTCTCCCAAAAACCAGAGGGACCTGCAACGCTTCCTCCAGTTTTTTTGCAAACTTCTACCGACAGTTTATTCAGGACTACAGTTCCATGGCAACACTTCATACCCATTTAACATCTACCAAGGCGGGTTTGCGCGGACCAATGAGGCGGAGTGGGCCTTCCATACTCTTAAAGAACGTTTCACTACATCCCCAGTTCTTATTCAACCAGACCCAACCAAGCAGTTTATTGTCGAGGTGGATGCTTCAGAAATGGCGGTGGGCGCCGTCCTCTCTCAAAGGGCAGAGAAAGACCACATCCTTCACCCATGCGCCTTTTTCTCTCGGCGACCAACCCCGGCTGAACAAAATTACGATGTGGGGAACAAAGAGCTCCTTGCAATAAAACTGGCCCTGGAGGAATGGCGCCATCTCCTGGAGGGCGCAGACTAACCATGAGTGGTATGGACCGACCATAAAAACCTTGCATATCTCCAATCTGCAAAGAGACTCACTCCCAGGAAAGCACATTGGGTGCTCTTCTTCGCCCGTTTCCAGTCACCCTCACTTTCCAACCAGGGTCCTGTAACCAGAAGCCTGACGCCCTCTCTTGTCAGTTCAGTCCATCTGCCACCGAGGAACCCCCAGACACCATCCTGCCCTCATCATGTGTTGTGGCCGCTGTCTCCTGAGACATTGAGGGGACCATTGGTGAGGCTCAACGGCACCATCCAGCCCCAGGAGACGGACCCCCAGATTGGCTATTTGTTCCAGATTCAGCACGGGCACAGGTGCTGCAGTGGGCTCACTCTTCCCGACTAACCTGCCATGCCGGCATACACAGAACCACTTCACTACTAAAGTGACACTTTTGGTGGCCCTTGTTGGACAAGGATGCATGTGAGTTCATCCAAGCCTGTTCTGTCTGTGCCCAGTCCAAACCATCCCACCCGCAGCCTGCAGGGTTATTACACCCCTTACCAATTCCCAGCCGCCCTTGGTCACACATAGCCATGGATTTTGTTACGGGACTCCCACCATCCAACGCCAGCACTGTTATACTCACCATCATTGACAGATTCTCCACCGCAGCCCATTTCATCCCTCTACCAAAATTAACTTCAGCCCATGAAACTGCAGACCTTCTGGTGTTGCATGTTCTTCATCTCCATGGAATCCCCACAAATATACTCTCTGACAGAGGACCACAATTCATCTCTCAGGTTTGGTCTGTTTTCTGTTCAGCCATCTGTGCCAAAGCTGGTCTCTCCTCTGGTTTTCACCCTCAGACCAATGGACAGGTGGAGAGACTAAACCAGGAACTTGAAAACGCCCTCTGTTGTGTTACTGGGACCAAGCTGGGATCTCACTGCTTCCATGGGTAGAGTACGCCCATAATTTATTCACTAGCTCAGCCTCGGGGCTGTCCCCCTTTGAGGCTTCTCTGGGCTACCAACCACCATTACTACCTGAAGAAGAGGCTGATGTAGCTGTACCTTCCATCCAAGCCCACATTCGCTGTTGCCAGAACATCTGGAGAGAGACAGTGGCTGCCCTCACCAGAACCGCCGAGCAGAACCGCCAACTGACTGACCATCGTTGCAGGGCGGCCCGAACCTATGCGACTGGTCAGTAGGTATGGCTCTCCACTGAGCACATTCCCCTGAAGATGGTCTCTCAAAAGTTAGCCTCATGCTATCTGGGTCCTTTTACCATAACTGACATAATTCATCCTACAGCAGTGCATCTCAGACTCCCTCAGTCCATGCGCACACATCCAGTGTTTCATGTTTCACAAATTAAACCAGTCTCTTCCAGCCCTATGTGTCCCCCACCAGCTTGCCGTCCTCCAGCAATCAATACGGACGGCGGTCCCGCCTACACTGTCTGACACATCCTGGATGTTCGCCGCCAGGGCCAGGGATACCGATACCGATACCTTGTCGACTGGGAAGGCTATGGTCCAGAGGAGTGCTCCTAGATTCCCTGCTTGTTCTTCCTGGACCCTGGCATGGTCCAGGAGTTCCATCATTCTCACCCTGACGAGCCTGGTGGGGCTCCTGTTGGGGGGTCCTGTCGGGGTTACTCGCTACCACCTGTCTCTCTCGCTCTCCCCTCCCTTTCTCTCACACTAATTGCAGATCAAGTCTCCCCGGTGTACCCACAACTGCAGCGCATTCCCTAACAAGCACCGCCGACTACATAAGAACCAGTCAGACGGTCCTGCAGTGCCGGTTCATTGTAAACGCCACCACGATCGTTTGGCTTCATCTCTTCAGAAGACTGTTATTCTCTCTGTAAGACTGTTTATTAGTCCTTATCTTCGTCTTTCCGTCTGCAGACTGGTGTATCCTCTCGGCACTCACCTCTCTGCCCTCTCCTCCATCTGCCTCGACTAGGCTACTGCCCCGCCTACTCACAGCCCAGTGCTGCCCTCTCCTGGCCCAGTATGGTTTTGCACATTCAACTACTCTCAACGGCCTCACTACACCACCACAGCTCCAGCCTCATTTGCTAGGGGATCTCCGGACAGAGCCTCCTCTCTCTGAGTCTCAGTACACAGTCCACTGTCATTCATTCCATTGCTCGTCTCTGCTTCCTATCACCTCAGAACCTGCCAACATCCCCCTGCCAGCCAGACCGCCCGGTCCACTGCTGCCTCACTGGGAGACAAGTCCCAGCTAGCCACGCTGCCACCCTGCCTGGAGACCCCCCTTGAGTCCTTCTGGTCTCCCTGCTCTACTGAGTAACCTCACTTCATCTCCATCTCATCTACTGTTGTGTTTTGAAAATAAACCAAGCACTGTTATCTGCTGCTACTCTGTATCTGGATCCATTCCATTTTTCCCTCACTCTCGCTACTCAGCAAGAGTGATCATAACATAAATATGATTTTAAGTAGGGTTAGTGCATTAATAATATAGGAAATGTTATAGTTTTCTACAGTATCTTTTCTATTTTTATTTTTTGTTATGCTTAGTGATAGGTTTGATCACTATATTTGCGATATTACATTTTCATACCCTTTCATCTCTAGTTATACTATTTTTAACATGGAAAATGCACTAAAGCGTAATAATTCCAATGTGCTAGATTAACTAAATCTACATATTTCTGTTTGCCCATTAGACAGATGTAATGTCTTTTTTCTTATTTCATTATGCCATCCCTCCTCCCACTTGTGACACTGAACCTTTGATTTTATAATTTTAATCAATGTAATCAACTTTATGAGCTAAATTCATCTGTCGAAGAAGGTTTGGTGACTTTAGCAACATTTAGATTGAAGTGACTCAAACCCAATTTTTTTCCTTCCAAGTAATTCAGAGCTGATATTTTTAAGGATGTGTGAACAAACCAAATCAATTTTTTTTCAATTCAAATCTGGGCCACTTCCATATGTTTCCCTAGAGCTGATTCATATTTGATACTTGTCAAAAAAATCTGATTGGAATTCATGTAGTTTTTTTTTTTTCATTATTGCACTCCTCTTAAGCATGTGTGTATTGCCTATTTTCATTCAATGTCAGCCGAGTCCTCAGTATTCAAGTCCAAATCAAGTCTCAAGTCCCCAGTGTTTGAGTCCGAGTTGAGTTTCAAGTCCCTAGTGTTCAAGTGAGTCAGAGTCACCAAAGAATAATCCAAATCAAATCCAAGTTAAGTCCCCGTTACTATAGCTGGAATGA
Organism: Monopterus albus; assembly: GCF_001952655.1. Taxonomy (NCBI): domain Eukaryota; kingdom Metazoa; phylum Chordata; class Actinopteri; order Synbranchiformes; family Synbranchidae; genus Monopterus; species Monopterus albus. The sequence continues at coordinate 8,318,462 of NW_018127883.1, read as the reverse complement.
CAAGGAAGTTGAGTCAGAATCATCAAGGTCTACATTAAACACAGCTCTCACTATTTTATATTCCAAACTTTCTAACAGTGTATTGCAGAGGTCACACTAGAGTTCCTCTTTTTTCACCTTATTTATCAATGCCATAGCAACCATTTGGGCTTTTTAGTAGTCTATAACCTAACTTTAAGTTAATGTACATCACCCTCTGTGCTCTAATCTACCAAAATAACAGAATTCATCTCATTTTAACGGAACCTTTTGTGTATTGCTTTCACCATATTGCTCAGCAATTTGATACATAAAAATCATTTATAGAAAGGTGGAATGGACACTAGGTGGAAGTGGATACGTGGATAATGCAAGGTGTGAATGAACACATCTTAATATCAATAACTTATGCCAAATTATTATAGCCTATTACAAAAACAGTTGAGTCCTCCTATCCAACTTCTGAGTTCAAATGCAGTCAGTGCTTAAGTTCAAGTCATCAGTGCTCAAGCCTGAGTCGAGTCACAAGTCTTGAAAATATGGACTCAAGGTGGACTCGGGTACTACAACACTGCCAATCAGTAAAAGTAAACAGCAGTAAAATGGGCCAGTGAAGAAACAAGGATGTTTCACATTTGTTGGATAGAGAAGCTTCTGATTGAGCCAGACTGGAAGGCACATATCATGATTGAACAGTTTTTGAGGGAACTGTCACACAAATGACATTATTGTTTTTATTCTTGCATGTGAGCACTTTTCAGTTAAATCTATGCATGTGAGGCAGTTTTGGCCTTCCAGTGTCCAAATTGCAGCTGGATACATGTCACTTACATACAGTACATGAATGTGATCCATCAACACAAAAAAATTTAGCATTAAGGGTAATGTGAATGGAGCTTTAGATAAACCAAAATACTGTATATGGCCTTCTACCTTCAGTGAATGCATTCAGTTTAATACTGCAACAGTAGAATAGGTGAGAGCACAGCACATAAATCAGCCAGCTCCCATCCGAGCCTATAAGGGCTCTTAGGATTGTACTTTGGTGATAGCACATTGGTGGGCTCTGTGGAGGTATTTTTGCTGGATGCACATACTGTAAAGCATTCTAGCTTTATTTTCTTGATGGCACTCATTTTGTATTGTGGTAACTCGCTGTGATGGTCTGCCATTGGAGAGCTAAAGTGCAATATAGTGTGTATCAGTAATAATCAAGCAGTGCGGGGTAATTTAGGTGCCAGGGTCCTGGAATGTGTGCTTACAGAGGAAGCTGTGTTGTTTTTACTGCTTTACCAGATGCTACACGTACCAAGAGATTTTCATTCTAACCACCTCATCCTTGCTGGTTGTGCTTTTAATGATTATCATCTAACACAGGACTGCAAATATGTGCCATGACTCACAGAGTTAAAAGGCTGGCAAATGCCATCCTTTGTCTTTTATATCTCTAAACAGTTTCCTACATTAGAAAATGGTTCTCTCAGGATCCAGAGACATGTAGCCAAATGTGCTCTCTCCTCCCACGCCAGTTTCATTTAAGGTACCATATATTTACTTCTGAGTCCTACTGGGAGAGGCTTTGGTGGCAGAGCGTCTTTTGTGGTGGATTTTTACTCTGAACTGTTTTCTCATCACAAAGCTGCCAGAGTACAGTTGCTCAGCAAGCTTTTAAAAAACTAAGTTGATTTGTCATGATTCATGGCAAGGCCTACACTGGCTGATTAATGCATTCTACCATATAGCACCCTAGTTGCAATACAGTGTTACTGTGGCCACAAGGTGACAAAATATCTGATACGACATTGCGCAGCACATCATGACAAAAATAGATGATGGATGAAATACAGCTTCTTATTATTACTCAGCCTTCTCATATTTCATTTTATTGTATGATATCAACTGACAACAGGGTTGCTAAAGAATACATTTCACATTAAACCTTTACATATAAAAAAATAAAAAAATTATCATCAGCATGCACTACTAAATGCTGGACCAGCCCTTCATGAGTATATATAAGACAGAGACAGATAGATATAAAAAAAAAAGATTAAATGTATGCTAAATCTGAAGTATTTTAAACACTACCAAGGATGAGGACTAGCTTGTTTTGGAAAATACACATCTGGCTAACTTTCCCTCCTCCCATAAATAGCAGTGCACAGCTTCTTCCATAACCTTTACTTTGGGATGCTTCCTGTAGAAAAACTGTCCTCCACAAGCACCTTTTTAAAAAGTGGAAACAAAATTTTCACACCATGATTGTTTTGTGGCTTTCTGTGGTCTTTTGAGACAAAATGACAGTGTTTCAGCAAGTTCCCCCAAACATCATATGTTCATATTAAAGTGACAGTAGCCACAGCATTTAACATGATGGAAGTGAAGGAGGAGGTTAATTGACATTCTTTTATATCAACAAAGTCCATGTAAGTGTATTAAATGTAATGTTTGCCTTTTAATTGTACAGGCATAGCAAGCTGCCATGCCAAAAAGAACTTCTGCTATGCTTACATGACAGGCCAATTTATTTATTTTATGTATATTTTGCAACAGTGCCTGAAACATTTTCTAGGGGAATCAGTGAAATGGCACATCCTTTGTTGTTTAGTTTGAAAGATTTGTGGGGCCTTTTACTGTAGTTAGCTTAAGTTAGTTTTTAACTAGGGGTGTAATCAAGTTTGAGCTACAACAATTTTCCCCGCCACCATTAAGAGCTACCACTGCTAAAAGCTACTGACATGACATGACATCTCCTCCTTGCTTTTCTTGGTATACAGTGGTACCATCAATGCCTTTTGCAGGACACAGCAGCACAGAGGACTGCAAGATAAGCCTGAACCTCCCCGGTGATTGTTCAGCCAAGTGTCCCTGTAAATAAATCATAGGGCAAACTGAAACATGAGCACCGGACAGACGGGTGCCTGTGCCACCGCAAGGGCTATGTCAATTAATGTTACACGACAAGCGGACATGGCCCAACACATAGACTTCCTGAAACCTTCTGCCATTCACCTCAATCAATAATAAAACAGGATCTGTCTCCTGGGTGAGCCAGCACCTTGGTTCAGACCAATCCTGCAACGCCCATCTCCATTTTCCCATTCTCCCTCATTATGTACCCCTTCTTTGTCTTCTATCTCTCAAGTTCAGAGTTGACTTCTTTTTTCTTTTTACACTGTAATTCCAGAAAAATAAATTGCAGGTTGCAGAATTTGGGAGGGATAATAGCCTGCTATTGAATTCTTTTTTTTTTTTTTTTTTGGCTTTTAAACAAAAAGCAAAAAGG
>NW_018127883.1:8309333-8315145 GCF_001952655.1 Monopterus albus | reverse complement strand
TTTTTTTTTTTTTTTTTGGTCATTTAATCACAAGCTCAATAGGCTCTATAAATACATTGCATGCTTTATTGTTCACCCATTAAGTGCTGCTAACAAGCACTGTGTGGGTGGATGGGAGGCTGAAGAAGTGGAGGCAGAGGTATAGTGGGTGAGGTGGCAATGGTGAAATGGCTGACAAGTGGAAAGAGGGGATGGTAGAATTCAGGAAGAGTAAGTGAACATTTCAAATTCATGCAATTATCCTGAATGTGCTTCTCTTCTTTTACAAATGTTCCTTCTCCTAAATGTGTCCACCCCCCACCCCCACCCCCGCCAACTCACCTTAATTTCAGTCTATTTTTCAACAGCTCCACATTCCCTCCTCTGTCATTATCCCCCTTCTCTCAGGCAATGGCTGTCAATATGATTTATCACTGATGCTAACTGATGTAGTCATCCCACAGTGAAGGCTGATTAGATGACCATCCTGCTGATACAGCATCGTCGGAGATAACTGTCTGGGGGAATGGTGACAAAACCATCCTGTCTCTTTCCTTCCCTTCATGTGTCACTCTTTCTCACTCCCTTGTTTTATTGTCAGGATTATTTGCCTCCGCTTAGCACATTCCTACATGACATGTTGCAACATCACACACCAGCAACTGAAAGCTGTCCTAGGCAACTATTTTATGGAAAACAACTGCATACATAACATGTCAACATGAATTCCATATGGTGTGTAATGTGGAACCCTTCTTGATGATGCTGTAGACATGCCTTGTTTGTCCCAGGAAAACTGGGATGACAGGTATGAACAGAATCTTCTCTGCCTACAGAAAGTGATGAACTGGAACATAAGGCTGAAGTACAAACTGTTTGCCAAACAGCAGCGAGAAACATTCCATCCACAGAGACTGGAGGTCAGCAATGTCTATTGCCTGTTTCATCACTCTGCTATCATTTGGTATGAAGCATCCATTGATACTTTCCATGCAACTTAAACAGTGTCAAGTTTGAACTCAGTAGCTACAGCTTATTATTAATTAGCTTTTCTACAAATAACAAATAACATGTTGACAGAATCCACTGGTTCAACAGCTAACTGAATTTGTTTTTGGTATCTGGCTATAAGGATGGCAATGTCAGTCAACTCATTACTTTTGTCCAGACTAAAATATCTCAGCAACTATTTGATGAATTGCCATTAAATTTGGATATTCATGTAGCCTAGAGAATGAATCGGAATATCTTTCCACTGGTTATCACTTCCTCTAGTGCCACCAAAAGACTGACATTTTTTGGTTTTGTGTTAAATGTCACAAATATTATGATGAAATATTTGGTACAAGCATTTATATCTGCAATAGGATGAACCACGATGGGAACAGTAAAATGCTGCTTACACACTGATACATAATTTAGAACAATAATAGAATATACAGTGATATAGTATTGCCCATTTTCTGCATGATCAGTACTTTCACTATATTGTAATGGTACAGTACACTCTCTGCATTTAATAGACTTGAATGCAGGACATTTACTTGCATTGGGGTATTTTTACAATAATACATTGGTACCAAAGGAACTGAGAATTTTTTTTCAACCTCTGGTACATGGTAAACATTTTACCTGCTACCTGTCATAGTTAAGCAAGTTACATACTGACATTGCCAAAATACATCCTCATAGAACTGCTAGCATGGCTGTGGACTCTTGTGTCTGTAACTGTCCTCTATGTTGTATATTGTGTACAAGGGTCATGAACAGCATGATGGAAAATAACGTTTTGGAACCTTTTGAGTGACAACTCCAATTAAATGCCAAACTTTCCTGTACTAATACAGACCATGGAATTTAGAGTGAAACAATTACCAAAGATTATCAACACACCAGTGATGCAGTATGAAGACATAAGCTAGTGGGCCATTTATTAATTGGCTCTGTAAATGCTAGGCTTACTCCAGCACTAAGCACCATTACTGCAGCAGCCCTCCCACTTCACATTCCCCAGCCATTCCTATTAAAGTCCCTTAATTGTTTCTTTGACCTCTATATGGAACGACCCAGTCACACAGCTACTGTATCCTGAAATGAATGCCCACATTTGCGGTGTTCACCTGTCATGAGGGGATCATTACTTGGGTGGTTGGAGCGAACAGGCATTGTGTTCAAGGAGAAGAAGGATAAAAGATTGGTTCTCCCAGATTTGTGCTTATGAATATCTTGTTTTTTCAATAAGTAGGGCATCACATGAAAATACAGGTATACTACAGATTTTTATTTTCCAGCTTTTCTTGTGCCCAAGTATAACCACTACTTGAAATAAAGAAAAAATACACATCCTGTACTGAGTTTAGAGTTGAATTGAAGGATTGATCCAAAAACCTCAGGAGTGGAATTAGACATCAATGTAGCAAACACTTTCACATTGCACTCATTGAATACTGTCAGTGCATAAGCCATCATGCATCTACACTGATTTGCCTGTCTGCAGTCATTCCACCTGGCTTAGGTTTTACAGTCTGAGCCTTTCACAACCGACTCTGGGACAAAGTAGCCAACATGTCCACACTGGTGTGATCAAAGCAAATCCCTGAAATGAAAAATTCCTTGAACCCTTTTTGACTGGCAGAAAAAATAACTGAAATATGTGCAGGCTTTTATGACAAACCAGCAAACCCATCTTTGTAATACTTAGTGGCAGCTCACTCAGAGGAGAACATGCTTTTTAATCTAAATAAATATAAGAATGTGGGCAGAGAATTGACAGAGACATTGGAGCCATGTAGAGGAGATCTTTTTAGTACCAGTACACAGACTGGACTATCAATCAAAAATACAAGCAGGAGAAGGTTCAACAATAAATGTTCAATCAAGATGGTTTCAGAATTGCATGGGCATGAATAAAACTCAAAAATAAAGTTGCTGTCATGTTTACCAACTACTGCTGAAGTGATGTTAAACAAAACACTTACACTGACCCAATGGAACAGATTTCTTGATAAGTATACAAAGAGCTCACTGCTCCTAATGCATTCTGGATCTGCTTATAATATCTTGATCATTTGCAAAATAATTGTATTTGCTGTTGTCTGTACTGATTAGATCCTATTTTGGATTAGCACTACGCAAGGCAGGTGAGGAGGTGTGCAAAAGCAAGGACAACCAAGGGACATTTAAGATCAAAAATACACTAAACAGTGTTTTTCTTTGCCATGGATGGGTAAGCAGAATGTTATTTTTCAGCTAACTGATCTATGATGTTTTCTCTTTTTTGAGCAAAAAGAATATGATTTTTTCTTAGATGTGATTCTGACGTTTGACTGTACTTCCAAAGTGAATAAATAAAAAACTCAATCCATTCTCCATTCCATTCTTTGACATGTGCGTAACATAGAGATAAAAATGCATGCCCAGAAAAAAAGAAACTTTTTCCTTTACTTTGGCCCTGACATACAGTACTGTCACACATCATGGCAGCGACTCAGAAGAAGACCCGGAGTGTCCCATTGTTTAAACTAATTGTGCAGACATCCACACAGTTGGGTGGGTGATACTTCCCACTTATGTTTCATTTAAGTTCATCCCCAGGTGTGTAATCCAAGGCACTGACATGAGGAGACTGTAGAGGCTGGGTCAAATTGGTTGTTATATCTCATAGTTGTACTGTGATGTCTTATTTCTTACAACTATCATGTTCATGTTTCAGGGATTGTGATGCACTAAAATAACCAACATTTTGAGAGTACCACCCTCAAAATGCCAAGCAACTCTGCAGTGTTGTCACAAAGCTGAAAACGCAGTCACAGGTAATCCTATGTGTGAAAACTGCACATTTTGTTGCATGCATCTGTAAAGCATATGTGGAAATGTCAAAAGAAGGTCTGACTGTTGTTGCAAGGTCTGGACTTCATTTGCTTCATATGCTGATATTTATCAAGTTCACCATCTGAGTTTAACACATCAGAATACTAACATTTGCTAATTAGCACTAGACATGCTAATAGGGATGTCAGTTTTATAAGCATTACGAATGTCTATATAAATTCATCCAACACCTGAGATTTTTCACTCAGAACCACACATGTCAGCCACATGGTGGTGCTAGAGGGAAAGTCATTATCTAAATACATGAAAACTTAGCCAGTGAAATCCCCCTCGCTCACACTTTTCTGACACTGGAATAAGGCTAATTCTGGCCAAAAATTAACAGTCAGGTATTTTCTACTGTTATTGCTGTGAGTTTGACCGAAATTGAGTTTACACTAATTCATACTGCCTTAACTGTAACACTAGATGTTAGCCGAGAGGATGGTCTCCTTTATATGCTTCCATGCCGGCGATAGGCACGGCCAGAGGTGTTATGTTTTTGGGTTATGTCCGTCCATACAGCTCATTCTTGTGAATGCGATATGTCAGGAACACCTTGAAGAAAACAAATTTGGCTCAAGAATCCACTTGGACTCAATGATGAACTGATTAGATTTTGGTGGTCAAAGGTCAGTGAACTCATTTCTTTCCCATACCTGTGAATTTGACTGGTTGGTGGAGGCATACAACTGCACAGCGGTAAATCTAGTTTTAAAGATAAACTGTCCAGAAGTGTGGGCAGTTATCATCAGTATTATATTTCATGCGTTTAAGACAATAGGCTTTTTGCCACACCTTGTAGCGAGTCCTTCTGGAACAGATATGTGCCTTTAGATGAGGCGAAACAACATTAAGAACAGTAAAATCATTATAAAGCATGAAAACAAAAACAAAACTGAAAAGAAATGTCACAGAAACAAAGGTGAGCACCAGTTTTAAAAGAAAGACTTACTCACAATAGTACAGTCTAAGAATGCTTCCAGCTCTTACTGCAAAACCAAAAACTTCTTGTTTTCACACCTGCACAGCTCTTCTGTCATCCAAGTTTCTCACTTAATTTTCCTTCCATAAATTATGACTGTAGCTGGATTTTACTCTTGGCATGGCTCCATCCTTGTTTCGAGGTTGTCACCACATTGCAAGCATGCATGTTTGTGGCATTTGAGATGGTCCAATTTTTCAAATCCTATTTACAAATCTGAATGAAACTTGTAACCTGTAATTTCTTGCCCTTATCTTGTGGCTAGGTGGGGGCTTCTCTTGGAACATAAGCCAAGGATTTATGTGAGAAATCTGGAGCAGACAGCCTGTAAATATGAGATATGTTGAGATTCTTTAAATCCTACAGTCTGATCCCAGCTTAAGAAGCTACTCCTCATCCAGCTCTGCTCTGCTTGCAAGATGTCTTCATGCAGTAAATTGGCCTATTATAATAACTACCCAGTTTTTCCTGGACATTGCTGTGACATCATCAGGCAAAGTTTTTGTAAGTCTCTTGTTGGCTCCAGCAGTGGTAATTACCTATTTTATATGTGACCAGGGTATAGTAAGTTAATTTCTCGAGATGACGAGATGATGTGTCTACCTGTGTGATGACGCTGATACCTACGGTGGCCGACACGGTCACAACACATGCAAAAGACACAACACATGCAAGACACAAACGCGGTATTGAACAAAACACATGCAAACGGAAAACGCTGCATTAACCAAAAAAAACACATGCAAGACAGAAACGCGGCATTAAACAAAACACATGCAAAAGGAAAACGCTGCATAAACCAAAAAACACATGCAAAAGGAAAACGCTGCATTAACTGAAAACACATGCAAAAGGAAAACGCTGCATTAACCGGAAAACACATGCAAAAGGAAAACGCTGCATTAACTGAAAACACATGCAAAAGGAAAACGCTGCATAAACCAAAAAACACATGCAAAAGGAAAACGCTGCATTAAC
>NW_018127883.1:8268999-8305385 GCF_001952655.1 Monopterus albus | reverse complement strand
GTTAATGCAGCGTTTTCCGTTTGCATGTGTTTTGTTCAATACCGCGTTTGTGTCTTGCATGTGTTGTGTCTTTTGCATGTGTTGTGACCGTGTTGGCCACCGTAGATACCCATGGTGAAGACATTTCTAGCTGCAGTGATGTTTAAATCCACAGCATTAACTACTCATGGTGAGATATTTCCAACAATGATTATATGTGTCTGTCTACATTATATTCCCATGACAACGAGGCTTTTTGCAAGCATGATTGTAGTTCTCCAAACAGTGATGCTGGTTTAGTTTACAATAGTGATGCTTCTCTTCTCAACACTGACACTTTCTAACTGAAACATACTAAGTGAAACAATACGATGGCTGACTCCAAACACGTTATGTCTGTATCTCTGATTAATAAACAACAAATCCTCCAACTGATACAACCAATATGGTTATTTATCTCTCCTATCTCATACGACTGATAGAAGCATCTCCTGAATTAGGGCTCCTAAATCAGCAGACAGAAGTCAAGATCTCCGCCAACATTAACAACATACATTGCACCAGCAAGCTTTAGGTTCTTTTATTGTTGTAGAAACAGCCATAAACATGATGGCAAGTGTACCAGGACTTTGTTGTCATGGAAACTGTCATAAACATGCTGTTACAATCATGCAACTGTCACAGTTTTATTGCATTTAGGCATAAAGACTACTTGGTTAGGAACAAACATTGCTTGCCTAGGTGTAATCAGGGGGACTGGACCTTCTCACCTGGGGGAAAATGCTGTGATTTATGTGCCACCCACCCCAACCCCCTATTACTGCAGACTCTGTTGCTTTATATACTACGTCTCCAATCATCTTTCTTTGCATGTGTAATAATTACTACAATTGCTAGAGGTCATCAAAATATAATACCCAACTGCTGGGTGTAATAATCTGCTGGCACAAACAACATTTCATACTGTATAGAGTTATTTTTTAAAGAAGGACAGCCTCTTAACAGAAACCCTCCTCTCTGGAATAGGTGTTTGGTCCTTTTCAGCTAGAACACACATATGGTGGCAGTGCAACAGTTTTATAGTCAGTGTATAAAAGCAGTAAGGTGTAAATCTGACATGTCAAATCATTAAAGCAGTTTGACTTTAGTAAATTAAATATATCGAGTACTTAGTTTTTTTTTCTTTTTTTTTATTGAAACAAAGAAACACATTAACAAAGCAGTACTGAACATGGGAGACAAGACAACAGTCACATGACATTACAAAAGGATATAAAGTGTTTAACAAGGTTGTAGTGTGTGAAGGGTGGGTATTTCCAACTTATGCAGTCTATGAAATGCAACAAAGGGAAAAGGAGGGGAAGTAAATTTTTTTAAAATTACCAATAATAGTGATGATAACAGTACTACTAAAAAATCAACTTGTTACATTTCTAGAGGTTGGTGGGAATGTGTGTGGCCTCAGCTCCAGGTATTTGATTCAAATTGAAATGTGTTAAAAATGGGTTCCATGTGTCATAAAAAGCAGATAAACTATTCTTGTGAGTGGATGTCATTTTCTCTAATGTGATGTATTCTGTCAGAAAGTTGGTCCAGTGGTTTATGTGTATTGATTTTTTTGATTTCCAATTTTGAAAGATTGTTTTCTTGGCAGTAGCTAGAGAAATGAGGAGTGGGTTTTTATATTTAATTGGTAGGTGGTCGAGTACTTAGTTTGAGTGCCACTAGCTGCAGTCGTTCATGTCAGACTCAAATATTGTATCTAAAAAGCTATAAGATGGATTGCCATTAAATTTAGTACAGATATGCATAGACCCCAGTGGATGAATCCTATTGACCTGGTGGTCAAATGACTTTTCATCCACCAGCAGTTTGAAGTTTTCTTTTATTCAGAAAAAAAAACTTCCCATTCCCTCTGGCTTCTACTGCATTAACTACACTCAGCCCACCTCAGTTTTATTTTTAAATGAATATAATGAGGCTAAAGGGCAGAACTGGGAGCATTATGTATTTTAGCAATCTGATTCTTGCATTTACTATTGGTTGCTTAAAATGTGAGCAACAAATGGAAATAATTTAAATGTTTTTGTTGCTTATTACAAGTAGCACTTGATTACTGTCAGTTAAAAGTTTATAATGGAAAGTGAAATTAAAGTACAGTAGCATGAAATTGCTGCATGCCTTTTAGTGGTATGGAATCGCATTTGTTCTTTTATAATCACAGGCAGAGGGGTTGGCACTTTGATGCTACCTTCAGTGCAAGTTTGTAATTTCTTATTTCCTTTATTATTTTTCCTTTTTATTCTTGAGAATGGTGACTACAGCATATTTTCCTGCAAGCTGAGAAAGATATCTGTATGTGAACAAATTAGTATGTGTGAGTCTGTCATTTAGTGGCTATGCGTGCATGTGGTGAAATGTATTTGCTGTCCTTCCCCAGGGATTTCCATTTTTGATTTTTCTATCATCACCAGTAAAAATAAATAAATAAATACTTTCACTATTACACCAAATACAAATCGATTAACTTTGGTTGAAAGGTAATAGTGACATGCTGAGCACTGAATAAACCGAATCAACTTCTAACCTTGAATATAAAAATGTCACAGTGTGTTCCCTTTCAAGCACAGCTACACCAGGTCTATTCATCTACCCCTGTTAATTAAAATTCATAAGGTTTGCCACTAAAGTTGAGAAGAAACGGTCTACAAATGTGAACAACCTCCTACTCAACCACCTACTTCACACATCACTCCATTTATAAATGGCAAATTTCTCAGCTCTCCCAGCCTGCCAAAAGGATGTTTGGAGGACAGAGACCGCACCTTTCTTGGCTGACTTGTCCGTCACTACGTACACTCAGGTATGTTTCCTGAGGGTCCCTGTGCCACCATCTGCTAAATTAAACTTCTCCTCCCCTTGCTGTGCTCACTGAGAGGGGCCTCCTTCCATGCAGCTCCCATCCTCAGAACAAACACTGCCTGTGTAAACGCAGGCAGAGGCAGCGTTCGAAACCGCCGCTCCCCAAAGCCCAGTGCAATTGCCCTGTTATTGTCCACTCATCCACTGCTCAGAGGGCGAAGAGGGGGGCATGAAAATCTGTGAGCACTCTACATCCAAGATACTGTAATTTCACACAGAGCTTCATATTAAATTCTGCTTTTACACCAGTGGGCAGAGAGAAGGCGCAAGTGGAGCATACTCTGGATAATAAAACTATTTTTATTATGTTTTCTCTTTTAAATCAAACACTTTATGCTCACCAAGGAAATTTGGTGTAGCAATCTGCAGAACAATGTTCATTTCATTATGTCTTTTAAAGTTTTTATGTGGACCTTCATGCTACTGTTTCTTGGCCAAATTCGTTCACAAAAGGCCTGAATGATCATATATTTTGTTTGTTTTTGTTATCTTTATTCATTTGTTTATTTATTTATTTATTCATTCATTAAAAAATAAAAACTTTCCTGAAAAGAACACAGCCTCTTCGGTCTGACAGCCACTGTTTTGGACTTTCAGCAGACGAAAAGTCTGGAAGCTCCTCCATGAATGGTTGCTTGAAATGACTACTTGAGGTACAAAAAAAAAACACTTGTTACAGCCTTAGCGTGGTGGCAAGGGGCTGATAAATGGACCCTGGTTTTGAAAACACGGGGTAGAACATGGCATAACAACAAAAGGGCTGTAGAGCACTGTGTCATGGAGGGGGGAGGGCAGCAAAGAGACATCACAATCTGACACATTTTCACTTGATTTATCAAACCGTGTGTAAAATGTTAGTTAATAAGTGTATGAAATTTTAGAAATATCATAATGCTTAGATGCAATATAAGAATGGGAAGAAAAAACAATTTTTTAAGTTTATAATAAATTTTATATCTAAAAATACCCTGATATTACATATGTTGTGCTGTATTTTGGTTAATTGATACCTGCACTTGAGTGTGGTCTAGATCTGGAGAGGTGTCAGGCAGAGAATATAAACAGTTCTCTCATATCAGTAACTGTGCTTCAGGACCAAAGCCAGGACATTTATGCTCACAGCCCTTTGACCACAACCTCATTAATCACACTCTTGCACATGACATAGAGTAGCTAGAGAAATGCATTATCTGTCAAAAATGCGTGTGGATGCTGATATGCTGAAGAATCGGCCTGAAAATGCCTTAAATCAATTGCTGAAACAGCTGAAGGATGAGAAGAAATGGCTGAAGTTCTTTGTTGAAATAGCTGAAGGATGAAATGCAATGCTGAACAATTGTGGAAGTTGAAAAAATGTTGAATAATTATTAAAGAGGAAAAGGAAAAGTTCAATAATTACTGTAAACAAGATGAAATCAAAAGCTGAACTTGTGTGTCAGCAGGCCTCACAAAGTAGGTAAAACAAACATGTGCGTGTGTGTGTGTGTAAGAGAGAGAGATCGAGAGAGAGAGAGAGGCCGTACACCCTGAGGAATACTAGAGTGTGGCTATTGAAATTAAACAAAATGTAAATGGTAATTATGCAAAAACTGTAAAAGATATCAAAAAACTGTTTACATTATGAATAGCTGAAGAATAGGGAACAGTTGAAATGGTGCTTTTAGCTGAAGCTATGCTGAAGATATTAAGATGTGAAGATTTTTCCCATTCATTTGAATGGGGCAAAATTTGCTGAATAAAGCTAAATATTTTAAAAAGTATAAATGTTACAAACGTGAAAAATACAAGCAGCAGGAATGTCCTTAAAGGATTTTATACTGAAGAATTTAAGCACCAAAAAATGTATGGAAGAAACCAGAAAATCTAAATAATTGGATCACATGCTTTTCAGTATCCACACAATTACGTTCTAAGAAAGGCACAAACAGACACACTCACACTCTAACACACTGTGCATAGAGTAGAATAAAGCATGCATAAATGGGCAGAACAAACTACAATGGAGTGCATTTCCATGAACACATTTTTAACAGGTGTATTTTGGTTAGCAATTGAGAACACCTGAGCCGCACCACTGAGCACTGACACACACACACACATACATGATGAGTGAGTTTCAAGGGTAGATCGTGCCTTAGAAAGAGGGGTGTGTTTTTCCGAGGTGCTGAGCAGGTCGTAGATCCCTCCTTCCTGGAGAGGGAATCAGTCTATCTAGACATGATGAAATCCTCAACCTGTCCTCATTCATCAAGCCCACTGCACATATTAATTATAACAAACCTTCAGATTTACAGCAGAGGACACACATGGACAGAAAACCTCCCACCTCCCTCTTTTCAGCAGTCAACTCTCCCAGGCAACACCGCTCCCTCAAACCTGCACTTCAGTTAAAATTCAGCTGCACTGGTGATGCTGGCTGTACTATAAGTGCCTGTGGCACTACAAGTCAGCAGAGTATTTTCAGAGGACGGCTGGATGTCAGTTATTGCTAGCAGGGTGTCCCAACCCAAACCCTCAGTGGAGGTGCAGTTGCATTGATCGCAGCATGGTGCATTTTCAGAGACAAAGGGCTGTAAAACTCACTGTGACAGACACATAAAATTAGCAGCTATCTGGTGAATGTAGTAAAGAATGTAGCAGCCTAAGCCCGAGATGTTTTTGACAGGAGTGGTGGAGAGAGAGCGAAAACAGAATGAATAAGGGGCGTCCATTCACCAGGTGGGCAGAAATACAACTCCAGATAAAAGCTAACATCGCTCCCATAACTTCTGGATGTGAAAATAAGCAAATGTTAGCTAAAATGGTGATATGTCAGTGTTAGGTCACTGCTCTGAAGAGGCCAAAAATATCAGGTATTGTAGGTTGTTTTTTTTTATTAATCATTCTCATTTTTGGCATTGTTGCTTGATAATCAATAATCCAATTCAAACAATTTTTACCAATCAGCTAATCAATTAATTAATGTTAACTGATTGATTAACTAAATGCTTCATCACTATGTGGAAGTGTTCAAAGCAGAAATAATCACAAAGTACCCACGACACACTTGACTGTTGTTATTTTGGAGCATTCTAGTGTTTTCAGTTTCTCTTCACCTCTGTGTCACTAACAGGAAACTAGAAACATCACTATGCCTCTGTTGTTGTTCTCTGATAAAGGTGTTAAACAGCATGATACAATTTCTTTGCTTAAGGTTGGACTTTATTTCATCACTGCCATTTCCACCTCTCTCCCATACACCCTTCTTCCCTCGATGAAGCCCTTGCCCCCCAGTCTTCCAGTGTTTTCACATTGAAACCCTAAACTGAGTTACAGTATGTGCCTGTAAACATTCATAAATAAACATGTACATGTTGATTCTTTCGTGTCCTGTGCCTGACATCGGCTTCCCCACCGTCCCACCACTGGAAACGAGCATCTCCTCCATGCTGCTCCCAAAAGCGGTGTTCTTTGGCAGAAGACCTCCACTCCCTCGAGACCAGCTTACCGCCCACCTCTCAGACTGCATTCACCAATGCGCCTCCCAGGTCAGTGCGGCAATCGAATAGTTGCTGTCCTCTCCACATCTGTTTCCTCCCTCGCTGCACAGCCCGGGGCTCTCCCCATGGGGGCACCAGAGGAGACTGGCAAGGCCATGGCTGCCATGATGATGCTGTCATCCACTGCAGCTGTGGCTATGGTTTGCATCAAGGCGTGGGCCACAATGATTCAGTGTAATATGTGGCTGCATATGCCTCAGATGCCGGAGCAAATCAGGAAGAGCCTGCTGGAAGGTCCCATCAACCCCAAATGTCTCTTTGGTCCACACCTTCAGGAAGCCGTCACTCACATGCAGCAGGCAGCTGATGAAGCAGACCAGGCACGACGGCTCACATCGTGGGGACGGCAGCAACTCTGGCCCTCTCAGCCGGACTGGCACAGTCATGGTGGTCATTGTCACAGAGCTAGGTGCCCAGCAGCCACTGCTTCTCCTGCACCTCAGCGCACCTCACCACCAGACCACTGCTTTCAGTGGTGTGTTGTTGAGCAAAGCAGCGATCTTTGTGGTGTCGCCAAGACAGGAGTGCGAGGGGTTTTACTTGCGCTACTTCCTAGTTCCCAAAAGGTCGGGCAAAATGGGACCTATTCTCAATCTGTCTCTCTTCAAAAAATACATACTGCAGAGACTGTTTCACATGCTCACCACGAAGCAGGTACTGGAGTGTGTGTGTCTGGCCAACTGGTTTACATCCATCAATCTGAGAGATGCTTATTTTCATGTGCCTATTATCCCCAAACACAGGAAATTCCTGCGTTTCTCCTTCCAAGGTGCACATTTCCACTACAAGAGGCTGCCCTTTGGTTATTCTCTGTCCCCCCCCCACACACACACACTTTCTCCAAGTGCGTGGAATCAGAGTCCACTTTTATTTAGATGATCTGATTCTGATGACATCCAGACAACAAGTAGCATCTCACACGGCGGTGCTGATGCAACACCTGACACAGTTGGGTTTTGCAGTGAACTGATGTTATCACCACCATCTTCAACCTCTCCCTCAGCCAGAGCATCATTCCCACCTGCTCCCACCATTGGTTCAGCCATTTTTACCTCGACCCCGTGTGTCACAAGAGGCGCATGCTCATGGTTCCCCCCTAGGTCCAGTCAGACCTAGTGTACTGGAGAACTCCCAGTGTTCTAGCAGCAGGAGTTCCCTTGGGCAGAGTCACGTCACACATCTTGGTGTTCACAGACGCATCTCTGCTCAGCTGGGGAGGCACGTGTTCGTCACAGGCAGTGGGAGGACAGTGGAATCACACCCTGTTTCTCCACATCAGCTGTCTGCAACTGGCCACGGTTATAAAAGTCCTGAAACATTTTGCACTGATGCTGAGAGGAAAACACATAGTGGTGCGATCAGACAACACAACAGCCGTTGCTTACATCAACTGGCAAGGTGGTGTTCGTTCTGGCCAGCTGCTGGAGATAGCACAGGATCTCCTGCTCTGGGCATCAGAACCTGCTCTCTCTCAAATGTGTACACGTCCCCAGTGAGCAGAACCGCGCCGCGGATCTTATGTCATGAGGCGGACCTCAGCCCAGCGAGTGTAGATTGAATTTGTCCCTCGTTCAGATGCTGTGCTCTCTGTTTCTAAATGAATGCCAGAGACAAGCCTCCACTAGGGGTAGATGCCTTTGCTTACCACCCCTGGCCCAGAGGTCTCCTTTACATGTTCCCTCCTGTCCCACTGATCCCATGTCTCCTCTCATGCATTCAGGATGAACAGTTGCACGTCCTCCTGATATCTCTGGAGCGCACAGGTCCAGCTTGGTTTCCAACCCTGGTTCAGCTGCTGGCTGGCGAGCCCTGGCAGCTGCTGTGGCACGGGGACGTGTTCTCTCAGCTGGATGGTGCGATCCAGCAGTTCGCCATGATAGGACAGTGATCAACTGGAGCGACTGGAGAGCCTAGGGTTGCCTCCAGCAGTCGTACATACAATTCAGTGTGCGAGAGCTCCATCAACAACGGCATCTCACACAGCGAAATGGTCTGCGTTCCAACAGTGGTGCATGGAAAAAGGTACAGCTCCCACTTCTCGGCATCTCACACAGCGAAATGGTCTGCTTTCCAACGGTGGTGCATGGAAAAAAGGCACAGCTCCCACTTCCTGCCCACTAGCTCAAGTTAAGTTAAATGTAAAGTCTGTTTCTGCCTTTGATTGTTGTGTCTGATGTTTGTCTCCAAGGCCCCTCCTGGAGATGACACCCTAGTTTGTCAGTCTGGATATTTTGAGTTTCATTTTGTCACTTGTCTTTTGCAAACACGGTTTGTATTCAATACTAAACTGTCTCACTGTGAACCATCCATATTATGTGATTGGACAAAACACAAACGTGGGTCAATCACCACACCTTAAATTTTACTTAGACCATTCTGTTTTTACTGGTTCTTTTACAGGACATACACTTTCCTGATGATTGGATCAATCACACACAAAAATCTAACGTTATGAATTTCAACCGGATTATGCAAATATTTTTTTTCTTCTCCTGATACCTATAAAGTCCTGTGTTGTGGGGTCATTCCCTGTAATTGGTTTATATTATATGTCCCCACTATGGACAAAAACATCCACTTTCAGCCATTTCACTGCTGTTTCTTGGTGTCACCTGTATTCAACTGACATAATTTTCACCTGTGCAAACAAACTCAATCACAGTAAATGCTTCAAAGTGGACCCATGTTTGGTGTATGAACCTTAAGTCATTGTTTCTCAGTGTGACAGTTGTCAAGCCACCCTCTCACAGAGATACAAGGAGTCCCCCGGAGCCTGTCCTTAATTGGGAAGAGCTCATTAATTTGAGTATAGCCCGCTAATCTTTTTTTAAGCATTTTATAATAAGACAGAGACTACCTTGCATCCGTTGAGAGTCTCTCTGAAGCACACAAGATTAAAGTCCTCTAAATGAATGCTTTTGGTCCTTAGCTGAGATGTGTCCCCTTTAATCAGACATCACTCCTCTCGCCCCCTTGTTTCTCTGACACCAGTCACACAGGCATTGCCAAATCTCTCCAAAATCACAAGCCAGTTAGAACATATACAGCAGCAAGCAATGACAAAGGAGGGGATGCTCCTCTCCCACCCAGGCCAGAGCAAACAGAGGGGACAGTCGGCCTTGTGTGAAGGTGGTGACAGGACAGAGGCCGAGACAGTTAATTGATCATCATTATGTTAATTGCGGCTGTGATATGGAGCAGTGCATGATAAACGGGTCACACAGTTGTTTGATTCTGTCTGAGCGTACCCCCTTAAGCCTTCTGCTGACCTTGAGACTAGCCTGGGAAGTGATGGCACCTCCTAAGTGTATAAATAGTAAGGCCAGTTTCACTGTACTGTTCAGATCTCCAACAGTCTGATCATTTTGGACCGTAAATCTCTTGCAGCCACATTTCCTCCCTCTTCTCACTTTATACAACCTTCTTTTCTTCAGTGGGTTGATGTATCTCTTACTTGTTTGTGTGTAATTTTGTGTGCACGGATGGCTCCACGGTCAGCAAGCCTGGCTCTGTCCCTGCATTTGAATAAACACCATCTGAGTTGGCTGCTTGTGTATAATATCTGTCAGAAAGCTGCCACGCAGTGATCCCGAGGACTCTGACCTCTGTTCCCAGGGGAACCACTGATGGGACAGCAATGGTGACAGGGTGTCTTCCCTGTCGATCTGTTCGCTGATACTCCTTACACTCTTGTCCCGCTCGTCTCACAACTCAAACGGCTTGCCTTAGCCCTGTGCATTGGAAATGAGATGAGGCTGCCTTACAGGATACAATGAATAGTTGCGAGGAGAGCAAAAACACAAGCTTCAGAGACTCCTGTCACAAAGACTGATAGTTCCCTGGAATTTTTGTTGTCATCTTGTCAGTACTATAAACTTTTCCCCACAGAATAATTGAGTCCTTCAGCTGAAAAGTCATGTCAATCTTTATAAGGTTTACATTCAGGCACTTGTGCTTTCAGAAGAGTATCTCACTGTTTGATAGCTGTAAATCAGCAAATTGTCTGGATAAAAGAAGGCTGCGGCTGTGCTATTCTGGCTGATGCACCACATACAGACTACCTGGAATTAATTAAGTCATTGATAAAAACATTTCAAATAAACTTGCATGTGTTTAGACTTCTGTTAGCTATATCCTAATCAAACTGTATGGTATTTAAATCTGACCTGTCACTGTTGACATCACCTGTTTCAGATGGATTCATCATTTCATTGTTTTACTTAATTACTGGCCCTAAAATGCAACAGTCCCAATTCTTTTTGGAATGTGTTGCAGGCATCAGAATTGAAGTGAGTGTTTATTTTGAACAAAGAATAAAATTGATGGGGTACTGTCAGGTCCGCTCGGCGCGACCCGCCTCTCTTCCGCCTTTCTCTCCTCTGTTTTCTCGACCTGCCTTTCTCTTCTCTGTTCTCTCGACCTGCCTCTCTTCTGCCTTTCTCTCCTCTGTTCTCTTGACCTGCCTTTCTTCCACCTTTCTCTCCTCTGCTCTCTCGACCTGCGGGCTCGGCGCCTCAGCTGTTGCACATGTAATAATCAGTGACTCGTTTGCATGTGGCACACAGCTGACGTGCATTTCCTGAATCACCTTCCTCCTTACTTAAACCCCTGGTAGACGTTCCGCCGTCGCTGGAGCATTACATTACGTAACTACCGTACCTAAAGTAACTACTGTAACGTGCATACCTTGTAACAGCCCTTTTTTCGTGGTGTGTATAAGATGTATTTTTTTTCCACGCTGACAGTTCCTGTGCTGTGGACCGCTTTGTTTGTTTTTTGTCCATGAGGTTAGCCAGACATTACTTTTTGTTATCCATGCTGACAGTTCCTGTGCTGTGGATTTCCATTTTCGTTCGCATATCCTCCTAGTTCAGTTTGTCTATTCTCCATTAAACCTCCTTATTTTTTTACTAACACCTGGGTCAGCAGTCCTGAGTCCTACCATAGTTCTCCCTCACCCTCCTGGTGAGGGAGACTAACCATAACAGTATCACATCAAATACTGTACTGTTGTATAGTTTTTAATATAATACAGGACACAAATGATTTTTACATCAGTATTTTCAGTTTTAATTTTAATTTTACATATCATGCCAATTTTTTCTGTTTTAGGGATGTATAATTTCAAATTTATGGCCCACAGAGCTATCTGATATAACATACACCTTACATGAGCAGTGCAAAGTGATAGTGGCACACACTGACTTTGATGCAGTCAGTAATGCCTGTAATATCATAAGATGTGCAGGGTATTTATCATTTATCATGAGCTGCATTCATGTGTTATTTTGTGGGCTAAATAAGTGTCAGATTAGTGATACTCAAGGACCATCTGGAGCGTACTTCCTAAGCATAGCACTGGTCATGGTGTGGAAAGTTGGTATGGGAGGTGTTTATGAGAAAGAGGCGGCTGGACTGAATGAGCTACAGAGGCGGTATTCAAAGCCAGTGTGTGTGCCGCTGTCACTCACTTCAAGTTGCGCTCATGTTACAAGGACAAAATGCAGTATGTCAAAATAACAAAAGAACAATTTTACATTTTAAGGTGAAAGTGTCTTGTAAAACGAGTAAAGTATGGTGTTATGACGAGAAACGTTTCTCATTATAACGAAATAGCATTTTTTCTTTCTCATGGTGGTAGCAATACGCTGCCTAGGCGGTTCTTATGTGTACAATAGTCCTGCTACCGCAGCCCGTCCTCATTATCAGGGCATCAAACTAGGGTAGGTTTGGTCAAATGTGCTTATGCTGAAGTGGGAGAATCGGCGCAGTTGAGACCATGTGTATGCTAATTAGACTGCGCAGTGCAATTTCCATGCAGACCACCACTTATGGCTGTCGCAGGTGTATTTGCAATTTACCTGACAAGCGTGTAGGCCAGGAAGCACGAGGTCAGGTACACCAGATGCATTTTAATGTCCACACCAACTTAAAATTAACCCTTAAATCTACAACTGATCTGCTGGAATTCAATCAGAATAATTTATTACATATCATAAAGAATAAATAAGATAAATAAACTACTTCTCAGTATGTGGCTATTGTGCAGCCAGAAGTGATCTGCAGTCAGTGTTTCGAAATCCAAACCCACCTTAAAAAATTACACATTTACAACTAGTAAAAGTGGCTCACCCTGCAGACGTCTCGATTAATCCTGTTACATAGCATTTAAAGTCAGCCCGACCTCGCTCCTGTCACTGTTAAGTTAGTTTTTTCAAAGAACAGGTTTCACACAGACAACTTCGTTTCTACTATGGCGATAATCATTGTATCTGTTTTTGCATATGGTGATGTGATCAGCATTTTAATCTACAGTAGGGTGACGTGTGTGCGTCCATGACTCTGTCACCAGTTCACCATTTGTCCTTCATTAGACACTGTTGGTAGGTCCAAGACCTGACCCAGTCATCTCACCATCACAGTTTGGCCCTTGTCAGTCACTCAGATCCTTACACTTGCCCATTTTTCCTGTTTCCAACACATCAATTTTGGGGACTAAATGCTCACTTGCTGCCTAATATACCCCACACAATGACAGGTGCGCACATTTTAGGCTGCGCATAAAAGTTCACTGCATCACTGATCACTAAATTTGCAAACATTGTTGAACACATCCATATGTGTCTTGTTCCTGGAGTTTAGTCACTAGTTTAGCACTGCAATTAATCATTTAATCATTTATGAATATTTTTGACAATTAAGACAATTAATGTCAACTGACTAATCAGCTCAGCACTTTAGGAATTTTTGTGTAATGTTTACTGACATATTGAAAATAAAATAACAGCTTACATGACTCAGCATTGGCATTTTTAGTCTCTTACCATTTCAGTTTGTTACAATTGAGCATTGGTAAACTACAAAATACCACAGGATGGTTGCATAAAATTGCCTTTTAAACAAAGCCTTCACCTTTTATTTTTTTATCACCCTAATTCACCTAACTTTCACAGTTTTTCAGACATGGTGGAAACACAAACACAGATGGCTAAAATAAACTTTTATCCCCTGATTTAATTTCTGAGTATAGGGTCTGAGGGTCTGTTTCATGGAAAAGGTGCTAAAGATTTTGCATGGAGTGCATCTCACCGTCTGACAACTACAGTATAAATCATGTCATGACAGTCATGTGGATAAAAGAACGATGAGGTTTTGCAGCTTCAAATGACAAAACATATGACTTCTAATACTTAAGTTTCCTGGGATATAAAACAAATCTGCATTTGAAGCTTTACATTTGAAAAGCAAGAATGTGGACTTCTGCTTAATAAATTGCAAATGATTAATAAATAATAAAAATTGTTGGCAAACTAATTGTCTGTCAATACACTAATTGACTTGGCACTGAGTAAAAATTTTTGTGTAATGATGCCCCTATGCAGAAAAATAGTTTCACTGACACAAGTCAAACAGTACAATTCACCCCTACCTTTAAGCTAATCAAACTCAAAATGATTTTCAGATGCAGTAAATTACTTCTCTGCGTGGTTAAAAATAGGCTTTCTCATGTGCCACAACTGAAGGTCTGAGTTTCTCATAAATTATGTGACAGCACATCTAAACATAGCAAAACCTCTGTGTGCGACTTTCACCCATTAGATGAAAATACACCTACCCACTGTTTATCCCTCCTGAAGCCAATTAAGTACACCAAGGTGTTCCTAAAACTTAATTAGCTCTAGCACTGTAAGCAAGCAAAGAGTTAATTGGTTATCAAAAATAAATGACTAACACTGTTAAATGATTTTCTCGCCTTTACTGTGTGCTTAAGGTACCATGTGATTTATTTAATTTAAAAATGTGTAAATGAACCCTGCACTCTCTAGTGCAATTACCTTTACATTAACAAGCTTTTGCTTTCATATTTGTGTTTTTCTAAACATTAAGATTTGTTTTTTTTCCCCCTCAACTTGCTCTGATGTATTCATGTACATGGTGGAACACTGCACTGTATCCAACCCGACCTCCCACTAAGCACTGGATTATAATTAAAAATAATCTCGCTCCGGTGTTAACTTTCTGCTCGCTCACAGTGGAAAAGAATATTGCATAGAATAATTTTAAATAACGTGTCTAAGTTTTCTCATGCTGTGGCTTTCAAATATGCAGGCCCTAATCCCTCCAATAACCTTTGAGGACCAGAGATTTGTAATTCACTATCTGGAATCAAAAGCACACTCAGAAGGTCGATGCGACAAATGTCACCTGATGGTTATAAACTCACTGATGACTTTTGTGCTCACTGCTGGCGAATTGTCACGCTCTTTCTTACACTCTGCTTCTATGACTATTTATGTTTGTATATACAGTGTATATAGTAGTAGAGTAAATGCAATTTTAATGCATTACTTTACTATATTAGTATTACTTTAATTAGGCCCTGCAGGAATTTACAGAAGAAAGTCCAGGTCAGCGATTCTTGGTGTCATGAGCTTTGAATGGTAATGTACAGTACTACTATCAAGCCACTGCTACCAGTTGCAGCTGACAGTTCAGTGATGACTGGGGTAGCTGAGCTAACATTACTGCTAGAATGTGTCAATTAAATAAAGATGGGGTTTTGCTAGCAAGTTAATCTCCTAGCATGTTTTCTGACTGATGCCAAGGTATTATATGAGAAATAGCCTACTCAATTTGTACATGCCATGATTGGAATGACTGCAGCATTACTATCATGATACTTGGAAAGTGTTATTCCGCTTATACAAATGGCCTCTTCCCAACATGAACATCGTGTATATGGCTCTTTTAATGCCTCTTTTAGGTTACAGTGGATATATTTCAGCACAAAGTGATATTATTTTCCTTTTGTTATAATGAGCTGTGTTCTTTTCATTATCTGAACAAAGCGAGAGTGGAAATCTTTCACCAGAAAATGGTCAACACAGTAAAAATCTATTGAAAACTGTAACTATGCAATTCAAGTAATTAAAACATTTTCAACATACACAAAGGATATCATGTTAGAATGAGGTTGGCTAGCTGTAAATCTTTTTTCTCTCAAAACTGTTTCAGGTGAACTTTGATACTTGGTTGTTAAAGCTAAAAAAGAGGAAACAACTGTGAAAACACTGGAAGTAAATGAAAGGGAACATTTAATTGATTTGACTATGCAAACCCTCTTTTTTTGTACCCGATCAATGTAAAAATTAGCTATTCCTAGCAACTGCTACTATGGCTATTGAATGGCTGGGGCAGAACAAACTAGTAACAAACTAGTTAACATTAAGACAATGTAAGGATCAATGAAAGTAATAGCAATTCAGTCTGATCATTAAAGTGCCATAAGGATACACTAGGACTTGTCACTGCGCTGATTATTAATTGCCTAATGGTCCGAGGGTGCTCACCAGCACAGTGTGACCAAGGCTTTAAATCAGTGTGCAAAATGAAATCCTGCTTTTCCCCCCTAAACTGTTGTAAGTTCTCTCTGTCAGGAAACTATCTCACACTTAAAGGAAGTGGCAAATTAAATAATAAAAGAGAAACACAATCTGCAGTACCTTCCCAAACAAATCCATACCTTTCTCTTCCCTCGTTCCAGTTTAATATAAACACAGTTTAAGACCTATTCAACTCAAAATTCAATCTAATTCTACGTGTACTTTCATCAAAATCTGCCAAAACTTTGAATAAATACTCTATTTCCAGCATGCATGGTCAACTTTATATTATTTGCATTTTTTGGCATTAATTTGCAGCTTTTAGAACATACTGAGCGTACAAGTGGGTAGCAGAAATTGGGGTAATGCTGTGGAAGTGGTTTTTGACATTTCTGTGAATGTCTTGGAAGAGAAAACACCTTTAAATCACCTTTAAAGCCTAAAGCACATAATTATTTGAATCTAAAAATATATACATTTTGCAGCTTGAGTCATCAGTTTTACAGAATAAATCTCTGCTGCCTTTTGCATATTATTAGCTAAGTGAGATTTAAGTGTATTCCACTGGGTACAGTACCTTGGCTTTGTCGTAAAGGGCATGGTTGTCCAAAAGCATCCGTCGCTCCATTCGAGCGAACCTCCTCAGGTCCCTCTCAAACTGCTGTAAAAGCAATTGATAGTGTTTTACTTGTCTGTCTTTATGGTACTGAAATGAAATAGTGATCCCTGAATTCATGTGTTATTTTTGGAGGACTTTCTACATTTTTAAGTCATTAGCCAGCAGAGGGTTTGGATATCAGTCATTAGTGATATTTTATTTTTATAAGTTTGTTAACTTGCATGTGATGCATTAATTTTTAATATCTTTCTTCTTTTGATATGATTTAGTTATCTGAAATATGTCTCCTTAGACTCAAAATCAAATCAAATCAAAATAAAGTCTACCTAGAACTTAACCTGGATGTTGTTCTTGTGCCCAAACAAAATCTCAAAAATCCTTCATACCCTGGAGCCAGTCCATCCCAGAAGAGCAAAGGCATAACGATCCATAGGTGGTGACACCAAGTCCACGCGCACCGCCCTCCAGTCCCTGCTGTCCCCCTCACCACTGTTGAGACCTCCTTCCACTTGACTTCTTTCCAGGCGCAAGATCAGGAAACACTTTGCAAAGTGGTCCATGGCTTCAAACCTGTAGGTGGGAAGCTTGTGCATATCAAAGGTGGAAGCCTGGTATTCACTGTAGAGCAGAATACCCTGGTAGAGAGAAAAAATAAAGTATTGCAGTAAAAATAAGTGCAGAAATTGATCACTGATGTTTAGATCTTTTTCTTTATAAAATGCTTTCTTTGTATGTAGCACACACTAATCTCTTAAGAGATTATCTATAACAATTAAAACACTTTACAATAGCTGACTGGAATATTTATAGAATACATATAAGTCAATATCAAATGCAATGCAATTCATGCCACTAAAATAATGAAAAGCTTTATAGGTCTTGGCAAGTGACTTTAAGGAGGCCAGCCTTTCTCTCATGCTCAAGCAAAGACCCAGGGGCTTTAACAGCAAAAACCCAGCCACCTTTCTTCTTCAGCCCAGACTTCAGAGCAGCCAAAGAGAGCTCAATCTGAGGATCAGAGCCTGCACAGTGCACACTGGATCAGCGAAGGTTAAAAGTAATGAAGAATAATCTGTAGGCAGGGCACTGATCAGAAGTAAATCTTGTTAGGTAAGCATTGTATTAATTGCAAAACTGAGGTCTAATTTATTAAATTTTACTATTACAATAATTAAGAGGAGATCCTATAACAACCTGCATGTTTATCTCTATCACTGACTGGTAGAAACTATTTAGTTTTTAATTTGTATTTAAAATAAAATAGATTCAATTACTGAATGACTTTATATGCTTTAAACTTGGAGATGTTATTCATTAAGGGACCAACAGACTCAGTTTGTCCAGGCAATCAAAACAACTTCTCTGTTGTAACAGATGAGCTGTAGAAAGTTTGGTACCATTCAGTTTTACATATCAGTCCAAAAATGGTTTTCATTAACATATTTAAGTAGAAAGGTTTTACTGGAATAATATTGTCTGTGTAGTAATGATGCAAATTTGTCTGACCTAAAATTGAGCCTTCATTTAAGGTACAATGAAAACTATTTGTGTGCAGACAGAAAGACACCAGACCGTTGTGTTGAAGCCCATCACAGAGCAACTCCCTGTTTCTGGATTAATTTTAAGATTATTTAAATCCTCAGCAGAGTGATGCGGTGCTGCTGTCAAAAACCTGACTGCAATTTTTACAAAATGTTATTGCTTTCCATGAGGACAATGACTTTCTTTAAAAACATATTCTTCATAATCATGGAGATAAAAGGTGGCTTATACATGCCTGGAGGTATTGAAAATGGTTGAGTCAAGGTTAAGTATGTATTTTTAAAAAAGGCAAACTACAGTATATGCTACCAGTGAAGAGAATTTTCTGAGGATGAGAAGAGTGGTGGCTACTGTGATCTGTGGTACATTAATGTTTTATTTATTTATTTATTATTTTGAGTTTAACTTAGAATAACTTTTGTGAGAAAGATAACTTTTTGTGACACAAAAATATATGACCTCCTCAACATTAGCTCCGTGGTAAAATTTTACCTTTATATACTTTGCACCAAAAGTTTGACACATTTTTATAAGTCTCTGCAGGCAACAATGCTTGTGCAAATCTCAATTAACATTATACTGTAGTATCTAATGATAATACTTAAAATCACAAACATAAATAGGTCGCAGTCAAATGGCATGCTGATAAAAAAAAAAAGAAAGAAAAAAAGAACTGCGGCAACAAGAGAAATAAAATACTAAAATATACATATATTCTGAGAAAAATAAAACATTGTTTTGGGGAACATTTCCTCATAGCACCTTTAGCACACTCATGTGCCACCAATTTTATATTTTCACATTTTTAAAAATTGAAATGTGCAGCCTGAGATGTTGCTACTTGAATTAGAATACAGTAATAACATTTAATAAGTGATTAAATCAAGATCAGAGTCAACTTGATTGGAGAAATTAAACTAAGGTAGCCACAGGGTTTCTGGGTGTATTTTGCCAGAGTGGTAAAAAATTGGATGGGTGATCCAACAGAGCTACAAGCCTCCAGTCAGCCATCTCCAGTCCCCAGTAAAAGATTCCACTCCTTAGATAATGGAAATCTCTGCCAAGTAAGATGTCACTGTGTTGAAGAGCAAAAAGCTGAGAGGGCCACTGATGAGAAACAAAGCCCACAGTGCAGAGAACAGTGAAATGGAGTGCGTGCAACAGAGTGAGAAAAGCCTTCAACCTGTAAGAGAAAGAAGTAGATGGACTAGTACTGTGGGTAGCCTGAAAGACAGAAAAGCAAAGTGAGGGAAGAGAGTCTGTGAATTGATTACCTCTGGGACTCACCCTGGCTGATTATGCTTCTCCATGGATGTAGGACTGTTAAGGCGATTAAGATTACAAATAGTCAATTTAATTCCAGTGACCAGCATAATTGTTGGAATACCACTCTCCACTCACCAGCCATGAATCTGCCACACTCTCCTTAAAGAGCAATAACTGGGGAGGCAAGTGTGGCACGCAGCCCCTCTGTCTATCCAACTGATGACTTAGGTTAATCACAAAGCATTAAACACCTTGTCAGCATAGCCCGAATTGCCTACTAAACAGTCCCAGCTGAGCGTGGAACTGCACAAGTTATCAGACAAGGACAATGCTTCCCAGAGGCCACGGAGAAGAGATAGCAAGATATCCAAGGTAGAGATGGTGAAAACCTTGAGTGGAACACTGGGAGCAGATCTCACAAAAGATCACCAGCCCTCTCCTCACCTTTCCTTCTCAAATCACCTTCAGGAGAGGGAATCAATTGTCATGCAATTACAGGTAAAATTTCTTGATATCACCCCCTGCTGCAGCTCGCCCGCTGCAATTACAGATAACCATTCACCTTCCAATAATAGGCAGGGACAGGGATTCATAAAGTTCCCTTTATGTTCAGTAATAGCTTAGCTAGAGGCAGTGACAGCTCCCACCTAGATAATGAGGCCAGAATGACAGCATAAAAGCACTTAAACACTGACTAATCTGAAATTAAAATCCCCTGGAGCCACACTTGAGACAAGTTGTGGTAGAAGGTCTGCAACCCATCTCATGTGTAAGGCCGCAAATGTAGGTCACTCCTTATTCCAGCAGATACTTCGGTCCCTCCTGGCACTACATCTCTTCAGCCTTGAATCATATTGATGCCTTCAGAGAAAAGTATTAATGAGTTATGGTAACAGCTGCACAGACCATTAAGTAGCTGAATATGGATGCCCTTCCTTCAGTGAGGTTTGAGGCACTTCAGCCTACACACATACAGTATAGTCACACTGCTTTCTCTCACTCTTGCTTTTTGTTTGACACACAAACACAAACACACACACAAACAAATCCACCATTAAAACAGGATGTCATGAAGTTCCCCGTCTCAGCATCACCCAGGGCTGTTTAGCCCAGTAGCGCTCTGTAATCATCTCCCACTCTGCAGGTAATGTCAGTGAGCATCTGAGAGTAAGCTTCTTCCACCAGAACTGTTTACAGAGGGAATTACAGAGGAGGACAGCAGGAAGATAATCATTCCCCAAAGCTTTGCCAGTGAGCACTGAAAAAAAAAAGTTGTGACTCTGGAAATTGTGATATAAAAGCAAAGGTTTTTTCTTCATTTAATTATTTACTCTGGGCTTTTTTCTTCAGAGAGTGGCACGAGCGGTCACAGCAGCCACCTGCATCCAGAGAACTAGCGCAATGTTAACAGGGATGCGAGGCACTCTGATCTCATCTCTCCTTTTCTCTGACTCAGAGAAAGAGATTTCAAAATGTGTCTTCAAATCACAGATAAGTGTGTGTTAGCAAGGACTGTTTGAACTGAGCTTGGACTTTGATTCACAGCTTAAAATGCAGCAGTTTGTGTGCCTATGTGTGACTGTGTGCTTGTCCATCAGTATTTCTTGAAGACTTTGATGTGTGTGTGTGTGTGTGTCCTCTCTCTCTGTGTAAAAGTAGCCATTACTACTCAGATTTTATTTGGAGCTCAAACTGCATATGTGAGTGCAAAATAATCTCAGCTGTATGGGCAGCTGTCTGCATCACTTATTCAACCAAAGGGAAAACTCTCTGATCCCTAACTACATCAACTCAGACCAAATGCAGAACAATAAAGCCTGAGCTGAATTGCATTATAATGGCAGAAAAGCACAGAGAGCTCAGTCTTCAGATAGCAGCACTTATACAGTATTTAGAGACAGTGATGATGGATGGATCGAGGATGAAACATGGCCCTTTCCAGCTCTCCATTGCTATTATCAGGGCCAAGCTGAATCTCATCTGTCTGCCACAGAAGCTGGTGGCTGACCTTGCCTCTGTCCCCAAATTATGCTTGGAGAATATCAGCAGGAGGAAGGGGGGAGAGAGAAAAAATGATGAACCCATTTTTACAAGGACGTTACTGGATAGATGTATTTTTAACTCCCTGCAGGCTGAAGACGGGTGCTGAATGGTGCAGGAGCTGCCCATGATGTTAGGCCTGAGTGAAGGCACATGTGTCCCCAGGGGCTCGATTGCAGATGACAAGGTTAGTGGACTTAGAGCGAACCTCTGCTACCTCCACTTAATCACTGTCTCTTGTGTCCTGGTCCCTGCAGGCCAGTCCCCTCTCCATCCCTATTCCATCCAGCCTGCTGAGAGGAAAGCTCCCGGTCATATCACACTGTCCCTTCTTAGACACCCAAAGCCTTTTTAACACCTACCCTACCCGTCTAATTCACTGTCTCACATCTCTTCTACCTCTTTACACATTCACACATACTTTCACACTTTCACCTCGCTCCCTCTACCTATAGTGAAAGCAAGTGGTGAGAGCTGAACACGAGAACATACAGTAAGTAGAAAGTAATTATTGTCAAGATGGACCTCTGAAGGAGTGGAGGCATGTGAAGGTGTGGATGGAAGAGGGGTGGAGAGTGAGGGGATTTATTTTTAAACTCAGCCATGACAAAAAGAAGCTGAAAAAGCTGGCCGCGAGGCTATACAGTGTTGTGGGGTCTCGCTCTTCATCAAACTCATGAGCCCCTTTAACTACACATTAATCTGAGGGAGTAGATGACAGAGTCCTTCCACATCCTCTCTTT
This sequence comes from Monopterus albus, assembly GCF_001952655.1. Lineage (NCBI taxonomy): Eukaryota > Metazoa > Chordata > Actinopteri > Synbranchiformes > Synbranchidae > Monopterus > Monopterus albus. The sequence goes on along the minus strand of NW_018127883.1, from coordinate 8,283,352 downwards.
TGGCTTTGGAGATCCGGTTTTGCTTTTGTGTCATTATGTTCAGTGGAAAATCAACTACCATACAGTATAACATAAAGTATTCTATTTGTACAAGTGTGTTTAATTCTAGACCCACTGGGACCACTAGGGTCGGCAAAGCAAGGGTCACATGATCCATGGGGTTAGCTGAGCTAGCAAGCTAATCTGTGGAAATGTTCACTGTTAGCCTCATGACACACCAAGCTAACGGTCGGCCATCGGCCGCTGTCCGGCCATCGGTGAGCATCTGTCACCCTTGTCTTTTTAATGTATCCCACACTGTTGGCTCAAGTTGGACCCTGTTGGCGGCTTTTCAGCCAGTTCAGCTTGGTGAATCAGGGGCAGACTCAGTCAACCAGAGTGACCACTCTGATTGACTGTTGAGTTTAGCAAATCAATGCACAAGAAGAGAATAGTTCAGGAGATCACCTTCAGCCTGTTGCTGTAGTATCAATAATTTTACCCATTTTGTGTGATTTCTACTTGTTTTGCACCTCCACACCTCCTTTCTTCTTTCATAACCTGTCAGGGGGGCAGGTACAGGTGGACCCAATATACAGACACACACACTGGGAGTGGAACATAAAAGGAGTTTATTAAATATTCTAGGACAGGTAACTGGGAGAAGAGAGGGGACAGACAAAGGCAGGCAGACTGCGTGGAGCTAACAGGAGGCAAGCGGAGGACCAGGGAGTGCAGAGCTGGAGGGTGCAGCACTAGAGAGTGCAGAGCTGGAAATTGCAGAGGCAGGGAACTGAGAGCTGGAGACTGCAAAGCCCTGGAATGGAGAGCTGGAGCATCAGATAGCATGTCGGGGAGCAGGTGAGTGTCAACAAACCAACTAGTGGGGAATAAACGGGAAGAGGGCGTATATGTACGGGAGAGTCCGGGGGTAAATGAGCAGCAGGTGGATGCAATGATGAGTGATTGCGCTGGTGTAGTGGGATGGCAGGGAGAAACAGGGAATTCGGGGAGAAAACAATGAAAAAACAGGAAGCAAGGCCCACAAACCATAACATAACCAAAAGACCAAGAACAGAGAACGTGCTCATATTTCCTCTGTATAGCTCTTCTTCTTTCCCCTTCTGAATGACAAATACAGATAACCACCAGCTGCTGGTAGGGGGAGTTATTTCTCTCACACAGGCGCAGGACATACTGTATGTGCTAGTTGGCCACTGACTGTAGTCTTTGCAGTGTGTTCTAGTGCCACTTTTTCAACTTGACTGGACTGGTCCAGACAAAGTAATAAAGTTACTGCTTTGTTGCAAACAAATAAAGGTCACAGAAAAAAAGAAATTTGATAAACAAGCTTTATTCCTTTTTGCCTTTGCTATACAGCCTTTACGCATTTTTCAAAGACTGTTGCATTTTTAGCCAACTACTGTTACTATAACATGGCCACCAAAAAATTTCCTCCTGACAATGTCCTGTTGTCTTCTACACACACCTCTCCTTAATGTAGTTATCTTCATGCTCAGTTTGAATTTATATCTTTATACAATAGTCATATGTCACATTAAGGTAGTTATTGCTTGCTGTGCATGTGATCACGCCTCCTCTTCACAGGGCTGAACATAATCTTTCATAGTCTAATTTCAGTTTAAGAAATCTCTGACACTTTTAACTAAGACAAACAGCCCTGGTTTCAGCTTTGAGTCCACTCATTTGCAGATAACAGACTGTAACAGGGAGTGAATTGAATAAACATTGTGTCAACTTCAGGTGTAAGTACACCGCATCATTATCTGCTGCAGTAAATTGCAATAACAATTGTTAGTTATTTCCAACTGTGCTTCAAAATGTCTACTACAAAAAGCTGTAAAACACTATAAATTTGATTTATGCTAGTAATGTACATAAAATAAAATAAAAAAACAGGGAAAACTATAAATGGGTCTGTTTTTAAAGTGCACAATCACAGCTAACATAAAATGTGGCAACAGAGTTCATGCTCTTGTTAATGGTGGATTAATAAAATTCTACTTGGCTCGTGCTAGCTTCCTCAAAGGTCTTCAAGGTTAATAAATATGCGACAGACATTTGCAACAAAAGGGAGTGTGAAATTTTTCAGCATTAAAGTGCATGTTGCGTAAGAGAAAAGACTCAGATACGGCTCCTTTCCAGCCTGCTGCTCTTCGAGAAAACAACCATTACTACTTATATTTTAATTAAAACATGCTACTGCTTTACTTTAGATTCATGTCTACCACTTGTCTGGTAATCAGTGTTTGTATAACTGAACTTGGAGAAGTTGCAATTTCCTCCTTTTTTCTGCTTGTACTCAACAAATTTTTTACACATTTTTTTCCTGTTGTTTAAATGCATAACGTGCTGTTATTGAAATTTCCATTCTCTTATAAGTTTGTCAAAAAGGCTGGATGAGGCAAAAGCAGTACAGTGTGTTTAAATATGATCACACTGAAATTTTGTTTGCATAGTTGCAATTAAGACCTCAGTTTAATGTTAGTGTGTTTACATGAACCGAGCTTTAATCTAATTCTTCTCCAGCACATTGATAACTGTCCTATTATTGTGATATTCACAGCACATAATTGTCATTATTTGAGCATTTGCCATAATTAAACCATTCTGTGTATGTAAACATAGCCTGCCATTAACATTGTCTGTGTTTTATATATTCTCATGTTTACTCAGTTCTCATTTTCTACTTGCTTTCTCTCTGCTTTGATGAGCTATCTGTCACTCTTCCACATTCATCCCCTCCTTTTTCTCTCCTCCCACCCACCTTTCTGTTTTGTCCATTTGCCATTAAAGATTCCATTTTCCATGAAGGGGTCTCCAGTGCTGACCTTGGTCCTTGGCAACACTGCTATAAGTTCCAAATGTAACCTTCTAGTGAGTGCACTATTTTTCTATTACCTGATTTACTCACCTTTTTCCAGTCTATTTCCATTAAAAGACCACCCGTCTCTTTAAGTTTTACAAAAAAGCTGCTGTAAGCCTCCAAGGACAAAGTTCTAAATGATCGATAATTGACCAACTCTTATAATGCCTTATCATTAAACACACTGCATACACCGTGATCGAAGTTCAGGCAAGAGGTATTGTAAATTCTTTATAATTTGCTCTACAATGATAATGAATAGAAGACTGATTTTTGGATTTATGAGGTTTTTATCATATCAAATAGTGTTAGCATTTTCAAATCACATGCTGATTGCCAGGAAAGTATGAGATATATTGACAGCAGGTTTTTCCACCTTTTGTCATTTATTTGATAATATAGCACACTGTAAAAGTGTCTCTCCTTTTCAGTTAAGTTTAATTTGGTGCTTTCCATAGTTGTTAACTGACTTTGTGTTTAAGCACATACAAATGAAACAGCTGTGCCTGCTAATGGTAAGTTTTGTGTGTACTCTGCCATATGAAGTAAAAAAAAAAAAAATTGTTGTAAGTCAGATGAGCAAATTAAACAGTCAAAAAACAGTAAGAAAAAGAGACTTCAGCAACTGTGATGGAGTTACTAATATCAGGCCGTGTTTTAGTCACACAAGCCCAACATGTGCAAAGCAATAGGTTCTGGTACAAGCACACTGTTTTCAGTTCATGTAGGTGCAAGAGAACTGGCTGAGGTGGAGTATAAAATGGAGGGTGTAGTAATTAACACATATACTCTCAGCCAGTCGCATCACTGGTCTTATCACTCTGAAACAGCTGTGCCAATCATGGTGCTGCATGGAAATACGCTTCCCCTTGAAATCATATTTATACAGAGCAGCATGATCTGAACACACAGCACCTCAAATCTGCAACCAGAGGCAGATGGTGTGGGTTTTTATTTACTTTACTTTTATTTACTTATTTACTACAATGATGGTAGAAATAATAAAAAATGTTTAAGTCCTGTATATGACTACATAAATGTTATACAGCAGCATTGTACTTCTTAGACTTATCAACATCTGTGTTAATAAATTTGCAGCCTTCAGATGGCTGCAGGATTTTAACTGCACAATAAGTTTTTCATACAGTGTAAAGCAGCTCTGGACATCAAGTACTGTTAAGAATCACATACTAATTTATAGATTAATGTAGAATGTTTGACATTTCTGCTTTAACCACATGCAGATTTAATCATATCTGTTGGTTGGAGAGTGGTTCATTGTTTGCATCATAAGCCACTGTACCGGAGTCAGATTCCTTGTGTGTTGAACATACTTGGTCAGTAAAGCTACTTCAGATTCTGATTAAGCCTTTTTCCATCATGGTTGCTCAAGCGCTCAAAGTATTTAGGTTTGTCCTTGATGCTAAAATCACCAAAGTGGCAGCAAGGTGACATTTGTTCTGAGACACCTACTCTCACTGCAAAGGAAGACCCAATTACCACTAAAACACAGTGTGAAGTGTTACACTTGTAATGAGAGCACGTCCCGAGGAATCAGTGAAAGACTAGTTATTCTCAAGACTAGATCTTTGATTGTTTTACCTTACTTATTGTGCTCAACCCCTGTATTCTGCATGTTTTGCCTTCACTTCTTCAAAGAGCAAGTTAAAACCCAATTTGAGCTTCAGGCTCAAACTATACATATAATTTTAGCCAAAAAAGTGGATTTAGTGTTAAATTACTTATTAAATAAACAACAAATCTGCCAACCAATATGCCCCATTTTTTCGTTTCTCCCTTCCCTGTCATAAGAATCATAGGGGCATCTCATTAAACATACGTACATTGCACTACCAAGCTTTACAGACCTTTGTCATGGAAACATCTATAAATACAATGACTAGTTAGCAGACTAGCGGGCAGCAAACTATTGGAATGCCATCATTTTGGAAACTGTTATAAATATGTTACAATTCTAAAATTGTCACAATTTCATTACATTTTACCACACAAACTACTAGATTGGGTTTGGGGGGGGGGGGAGTACTTTGTTAGGTTTAGGCACAAAAAAACAAAAAACTACTTGGTCACATTTAGGGAAAAAAAACAAACAAAAAAACACACACCTTGTAACATTTAAGAACAAAACCTCTTGAAAAACACAAGCCACACACTAGAATTGAAATCAGCTATCTTGAGGGGAAGTCCTGTGTTGTGTGTACCCAGCCTTCCTCCCCAACCTCCTAATGTAGACATTGTGCTGCTACATAATGTCACGTATTGCTCTTCCTCAATGTGGGGAAGACTAAAGAGATTGTTATGGACTTCAGTAGAAAACCTCTAAAGCATCCACCACTGACCATTGACAATGCTGTAGTGGAGTGAGCAGTACCAAATTCTTGGGTGGGTGACCCCGGGCGGCATCACTGTGTGGTACGGAGGCTGTACTGCCTCCTGCAACACTTGGTGAATGCAAGATCATCGGCGCCCCTCTGCCTTCCCTTACGGACATCTTTAACACCCGCCTCACCCACAGAGCCATCAGCATTACTGATGACACCTCCCACCCCGCACACTCCCACTTCAGACTCCTGCCTTCAGGGAGAAAATATCGGAGTCTTCAGGCCCACTGCACCAGACTTACAAACAGTTTCATCCACCACGCTGTGAGGATGCTGAATACTGTCCATTACCCCCCACCCCACCCCTGGACCGTAACCCAAAACAGAACATAAAAAGACTACCTCTGCTGTTTGCACAAACGGATAGTACTACAATCTGCAGGTCACAGGAACAAAGTTGACTGGTCAACTGGTGAGAATGACCTGGGGATTGCAGATCTCAAGTAGAGGGAAGAAAACCAGAGGATGTAGATAAGGGCAAGGTGACGAAGGGGCTTCAGGGGCCTTGAGAAAGGTGAACCTCCAAGTTTTCAATCCACCGGGACACTGAGGAACCATGGGCAGGTAATCTAAATTGACAGAATTCAGCACTGGGATGGCATAATAGAAATCAGGTAATACCATGGAGGTAAGAATAACTGTATTTAGCTTGCAAAGAACACTGGGTGCAGGAGTGTGGGTCTCCAAGGAGAGGAGGGAGCAGGTGAGTACTGGTAAGTGGTGTGATTTAGTAAGAGAGTCTGGGGAAGGAAGGAAGTTCTTTCCCGGAGAGAATAAACAAGGGGCAAGGAGTTGCTGTAGCTGGCGTCGGACAAGGGCAAAGAGTGTCGCCTCACTTGATGAATGCTGAGGATTGGAGTAGCAGTGGAGAGGCTTGTTTCAGGTACAGAACAGGAATGAGGAGTGACGTCTCACACAAAGAGTGTAGCAGGCAGGTAGTAGCAATAGAGGGGGCTCACTTCTACTATAGACCAAAGCTGTGTGTAAATCTTATAAATTGTAGAAAAAACACTAAACGATTCACAAAAGATGGCTCCACATGCTCACTACTTCCTTAAGTGCAAAGAAAAGAATACACTTACTTGGTGTCTCAGTCTATCAATAACACAGGGTATCAGATTCTCCTCCTTCCCCGTGAAGAGGGAGGGTGGCAGACAGAGCTATTAAAAATACAGGCCAAGCTAATGGCACTGACCTTTTTTCATTATTCAAACAAGTACTACATTAAGTGTAAATGCTAAGTTTTTGCTTTGTCACAGCTTTCATTTTCATGAGAATCATCATTTTCTACTTGGATCAGTGTCATAAAGCAGACCCACATGAAGCCTGACTGGGCTTAAATGATGCAGTGTCTTTGTCAGCACAACTGCATGCAAGGAGTGTTTCAGTACTGTTAACGTTTGTCAGGCAATTATCAGTCAGAAACAGAAATGATAAAATGCTTAGCAGAGAACCCTCGAATGTGCACAAGATACAGGATGTACACAAAAAGCATATCAAAGCTTCAAACTGGAATCAGCCCACTCAAATTACCCCTGTTACTGATGCCTCCCTTTCTGACTGGCTGATTGTTTATTTCACACATAGTTGATTCAAAATATCACTTGGTTAAAGGAGGTTTATGATTTCAGGATTGAGAGTTGTTTTCAGTTTTGATTCTCTCGTGTCTTCACTGAAAATCTCTTTGAGAACAATACTGTCAGAGTGTAAGGCAAAGTGAAATGTTAATTAATTCCAAGTGGTTATCAAAATACTATTTTAAATTTCAAATGTTTAGCCCTGTGTGAATAACCACACCTATTCATTTTGGGAGACTGTGAGAGTATAAGAATCACTGGTGTAACATGGTGTAAATTTATAAGCTAACCTGTTCTTGTTTGTATACGAGTTGCACATTTAACTTTTTTCTCCTCTGCCACAGCAGACATTGTTCCAGAGAAAGATTGTTTGTAGACAGTTATGATACAGAAAGTGAATAGCACTTCTTGAAACATTAGCAGCTAGCTTGGTAACTGACAGCAATGTTTGGAAAAAATATGCTTTTGTATAATATTGGTGAATTTTTCTTGGGAAAAATAGGCTACTCAGTAACTTCACTGTTAGACAGTATTGTCACCTAAATCACTCATCATTATGGACAGACTAGAAACCTCATGAACATTAATTATTTTGTATGTTGGAAGCAGCATCAGGCAAGAGAAGGAGAGCAAGTTGGTGAGGGTAAAATGTAAACCAGTAAGTACAATATCAACATAAAGCATAAAATGTGAAAACAAAACAAAAACTTTGCCAACTACTGTACTCTGCACATAGTCACTATGTCACCAAACTTCATTAGTAAACAACTACACTACCAGTCAAACGTTTGGACACACTTTCCCATTTCAGTTCAGTGTGAAAGTGTCTCCAAAGTTTTGACTGGTAGTGTCCATTCAGCCCACAAGGCAGAAATCCTTGATCTTGCTAATGAACTTTTAGTTGCAAACATGCCATTAACTTGTGTGGTCTTACAATTCTGTATACTCCCCTTGGCCTTCACTAAACCTCTAAAATAAAGCAGCTAAGTTTAATTTTAATCCTCAAATCTATTTTGCATGAAGAAACAACCTCATCATTCATCACAGAGTCTGTGAATGTCTAGGTTTTCCCTCCTCAGTGTGCAGTATTTCATCAATATATAATCAGCGGGCACCACTTGTTTATTAGAATACAAGTTTATTTTTTATACTGCTAAAGGTACCTGCATAGGTGTAAAATGGTTTTAGTAAGACAGTATTCATAAAAGTTAAAGCAGCAGAAAGGACTTCTGAATGCATTTTATTGAAGGGAAACAAGCAGACAAACAGTATTTATAATAACAACAGCCTGACTATAAATGCAACTACAATATCTACCAATCTTTTGGCAAACACATTTGACCTAATTAGCACATGTGGGACAATAGGACAGTGTGTGAGCATGAACTTTGCAGATATATTTTTTACACGTTGAGCACATAGTGTTTGTTTTACAGTCCTTTTTGGTTGGACAGAATTGGCATCTCCTGGTCTTGCCTGCCCCAGCTGCAACCTCACATGGAACAGAAGAAGTACATTCAGCACTCTGAACAGCTTTCACAAGTGCTGCAGAGGCTGCTGTGTGAGGGAGATGCTCTCTTCTTTGAATTTGGGGGTTACAAATGACTTTCCCAGCTGCTCCAGGAACACCCTCCCCTTGTTCTGCTTGTCAGGCATCCAGGCAGAGCAAATCTGGCTCCAAATCACAAAGGCATTGTATGATGACACATCAATGATGTTATAGATGATGACCAAGGGCCAGCGCGCAGTCATTTTCCTGCAGCTGTAAGTTCCAATCACCTTGTCCATGTTGTCCACACCTTTGTTGCAGCTTTAGTCCCAAATGATAGCTGGCTTTTTATCCTCATGATCACTGATCTCTGCTGTTTTGTGCAGTGTGCTCAGGAGGACCACATTCTTGTTCTTCTTGCAGGTCTTGACTCATGGTTATCAAACCATAACATTCTTGAAAAAGTGTGAAAGACCTTCATTGACATTGTGGCACGGAAAATCGCTCTTCCACTCTCTGCATCCCAGAGACTAGATGTAGCCTCACCTCGGGACCTATACACACCAGCTAGGATTAGCAACCCTATGTAGGCACACAGGTCAGTTTCATCCATGATTTTCCACTTGTCTCCATATTTCTGGAAACCATGTAGATTGGTCAGTTCCAGGATGATTTTTTTCGATGGCTGGGGTAATGAACATGATAAATGTTAAGACAATGTCCTGGGTATGGGAAACAGCATATCTTGTTGGGCCTGGGGTCATCTTCATTTTCTGCTGCCATCCTGCCCTGGTTGCCATATGGTAAAAGAAGACCATGATATTTTGCTCTTCTTTGACAAAAAGGTTTCTTTGTCAGCTTGGGGGATTTCTTCTCCATCTGAAGATGAGGAATCATTCTCTGGATTGTGCTCTTCCCCATCTTCTTCTTCAGATACCTCCTCCTCTTCCAAATCAGTGTTTTCTTCTTCTTGCAAGACACCTAAAGTAATCAGATCTGCAACTTGCACTGAAAAGAGCACTCATGACTTTGGCAAAAAGACAATTAGGGTGCTGCAATTTACAGCACCTATATATAAGCATTCCCTATTAGCATATAATGCTTTCAAGACATGTTTATTTTATGTGAAATTCTTTTTATTTTGTCTGAGCTTGAGTCATGCATGGGGACATGGAGGGAAGATGAGAAAGAGATCAATCAGTAGCACATAATCTTAGTTTCTTATTGTGTGTGTAGGTGTGCCAGTGTGTGTCTGTGATGTGTCTCTAGTCTTTGTGGTGTATAAATGGTTTTATAGCTGGCAGGTCAAAATTGACCCCTAAGACAATCTTTGTACCCTAGGTGTGTAAAGCCTTCATGAAAATATGAAAAGAAATAAATAATTCATTTTTTTCTAATGTTGGGGTCATTTTAGGAAAAGTCATCAAATTTCAAGTAAAAAAACATCATTTAGGGTTTTTTTCTGCTGTTAAAATGGTCACCAGTTTTGACCCTTAACAGAACACAAGGGTGTTAAAGCAAAGGGTAGCAATAATTTTAATATTTACTTTTAATGTCTGCAGATTGGTCTCTGTTGTGCCCAGATTGCACATATGTCAACACAACACAATTACAAAAGCGGGCCACATCCATGAGCTGGTGTCTGAGAAATTGTAGACTAGTAAAAGCTTTTTGACCTATACACCATTTTATGTTTCCTACTAAAGCCTCAATAATTCAAATGATAAAAGAAAAACTCCCATAATGTGTATTTCTGATTCAAACCGTAGTGAAATGTTGAAAAGTAACAGTGGATTTCTGTGATCGAAGTTTCCCACTAAAATGGCCTTGTATGGCAGGTTTTTCATCACCCATGAAAGTAAGAGCAATGCAGACTCAAACACAGAGCAAACACAAACCTCTTGTACTGAAGTTCCCCCTCAAATGAACACAAACTTCCCTACTGCCAGGTCTAGCCAGTGCTACCTGCCAAAGAGCCAGGCATAATTTCAAACTGGTCATTAGCTAACACCTACTCACACACATGCTCTCACAAACCTTTTGATAGGCAAAATCATACAGGATAACCCCTAGTTTCACAGCTAAGAAAAAAGTATAGCAAATGTTGGGGGCAATACAGCTTCAAAGAAGCCACAACGCTCCATGTTGAATCCCTTCCTTGCCACAAAGGAGCGATGAGGGAAAGGAACATTAAAGGAACAGAGAGAGGCCATGAATTGTTTGTAGGAAAGCTTCAAAGGTCACCATGGCTAATTCAGAGAGCAAGGAAGTATTAGAAAACTGCCATTAGAGCTCCACAAGGCCTGATAATGTTAATGGTTGTGACAGAAAGCATGTATTCCTGTGGCATTAACAGAATGAGCACCTAGCTTGCAGGCTCACTCAGCAGATGCTGCTTTAGTCATTTAAAATGCACACTGACTCTATATGCTATTCTCTTTTTAGAAAAAATAGAAATAGGAGTCCTCACTTTTATCCTTTGTTTATATTCAGTGGTATCTGTGTAGGCCTCTATGTGAGAAGTTGACAAGTCTTTAATTCAGTGACTAGTTGGACACAGCTATTTGAAAAATATATTAAGATTTTCCAGATCTGCTGAATGAGCAGCTTTCCTCCAAACCCTTTCAGAACTCTTAATTGGCAAAGCTAAGATTCCACACTTCCAGCTTGTGGAGGTGTTTAGTGAATGTGACTCTAGAGCAATATATAAAAGTGTTCCATGAACAGCAAGAAGGTCAAAGAATCATCAGTTAAAAAAAACAACCAGATTTTCTCAAAGCACGGTTGTGTGTGCAGGGCTAACAAATGAACTAGTGGTTATTAGAGGAGAAGACACTGTGGCCGTAGACTTCCTTACTCTAAAAAAAACAAGATGCTTCCTCTAATTCAACCCTAGTCAGCTGAAAAATAGATGACATAACATTAGGTGCATTTTCTTTGTTTTTTTTCTTTTACTTCTTTCATGGTGCACCTTCAGAATCGTTTAAATTTAGCATTATTAATCCGCTCCTGCTCAGCGGGCGATAAGACTGTGAAGATCTGGCTGACAATATTAGCTCTGATGTACTGTTAACAGGCTGTAGCACCACCAGTGCTTCTTTAAATTAAATGCAACACAGAGCAGAGCAGTAGCTCTGTAAACACCTGGCATGAATTTATCCAGTCTACTCTTATTGTGTAAAGAAAAATGTTAAATTATTAAGTGTTTCTGCACAAAGCCCATAAAATATAAATGGTTATTTACAAATTTGTGTCAAAGGCAGGGCGACATATATGAATAATACAGAAATGGAAAGTGTTGCCATGGCTGGAAATTTCACAGGACACATTCATCTGCAGGAAGGGCAGAGTTCAGCTCTAGTTAGAAGTAACTGGTCAGAGAGGAGAAACAGCTACAGCTGAAGCCATGCATCCTTTCACCTTCTGTCTCCCTTGATATCTAAGTTTCTTGCTAACACAGAGAAACAAGGTGATAATTAGGAAGATACAGAAAGAAGAAAATGCAGTAAGTGTGAGGTGTACGTGGGTTAGATCTCATTATCAAACAGCTTGTTTTTCTTTTTCCCCTCCCAGCTGATAATAGAGTTGATCTAAACAATGATGACACTCTGAAATGAACTGGATAGGATTGCTCATCTCAGTTGCTGATCAAGGGAAACGATGTAGCTGGTTTGAGGATTTGAGAGCAGACACCATCAACCCCCACCCCATCAGTGAGTCATATTACAAACAATCTGATGTTAAAAAAGATCCACAATGGGGACTTTCCAGCTTGACACTGAAATAAATACAGTGCTCTGCTGACTCTGAGTGAGCCTTTCACACACAGTGGTGCTAGAAGTGATATTTAAGTCTAATCTATTTTAACTCCCCCCCCCCCCCCCCCCCTGCCACAAACAAACCCACTTTAAGACTTGTCATCTGCCTTCCACAGCTGTCCTTTCAATAAGGCTAATGTCAGTGGCATCAACGATTCTTTGCCATGCTGTTTCCCTCTGAAGTGGGTGACAGCTGGAGTTTACTGGAGCACGGTGCTTAATACTGTGAGACGTCTGGGAGCAAAGTTGTTTCTCTGTGTATGTTGTCCACAAATGAAAGATTTGGGGTGTATCTATTTAAAGAGGTATATAGTATGTGTTTTTCCATTTTTGACAAGGGCTATCGGCATGGAAAGATGAAGCTAATAAAAACTACATGATGGTGGAAATTAAACATAATTAAATCAAGCTTTTACAGGACTTTAGAAGAGGACATTTTCAAATGTGTCACACTGAAGAGAATTAGAGGGTTATTAGTGGGGCTGCTGACATCTTTGAGAACATATGTACTATTTTGGCGTAATAGGCCTTATAAGGCCTCCAGCTGTGTTTAAACCACATCTGGAGAATCTGCCTTTCAGAAAGATAAAGGTAAATTACCGACTTACTGACTGATAATGTACAAACCATCATTCTTCAATTATAGCTCCGCATGATTCCAATTAGGTCTCACGTAATACTCCCTAAGCCTGCACCAGATATGAGATGGAGTACAAGTGTGCTTCATCTCTGTGAGTTTGCCATAAAGGTTCTCTCATAGGCCCCTTTATGCTTTGCAGCAGACTCCTAGCCCATAAATCTTGTACTGTTCTTCCCTTTTATTCTTGATGTTAACTATCCATGATGCTCTAATCACTTCCTCATCTTTTACTGCATTTTCCCCTTGAGAAGTGGTTATTTCCATAATAGCATATCAATCCAGCTGTCATTTAGCCTTTTAAAATGTAAAGAGATATTGGACTTTTTTTTGTGCTGTTTGATAGTATCCATCTTTACTTCCATCCATCTTTAATTGTGGACCTACAACCACTGAGACTACTGTAGTTAAATATACACCACAGTCCAATAAAATGAGACTAGGCAGTTTTTGAAAGGCGAAAACCCAGTCTTCTTACAAATGAAAAGTTAATTTCATAGGCAGTTAATGGCACATTTGATACACTACAGCCTTACTTGACCAGTAGCTTACAGTGGCTGTAATATTAGCTAATGTGAACTTTAGGTAAATAGTGGTGTAAAATGCACAATACTGAGTCAGTTTGGTGACTTTATAGCTGTGTCCCAATGTGTTTTGTGAGGTAACAAATTAATTAACACATAACACATTACAGAAGTAGTTATAATTGTCCAGTAATTATAATTGTAGTTATAATTTGATGTTCAATACTTACAGTGCAGTTATCAACAAAACTAATATCTCAACAAACTGAAGGTTGGTTTGTTTGCAGTTTTGTCATGAGTGTGATGGAGATTGGTCACTTGACAGAGTGGTCCAGTAGCTAAATCATACTTTAGCAGAGGGACTGGAGGTGAGAGAGGGCAGTTCTACCAAAAATGGAGAAACACAACTACTAGAAAATCCACATTTATTATATTTTTGTGTTCTTAGCCTCCTGCTAACTTTAACTGCTTTCACCCCCTAGACAGTTTGTGAAGGGATTGAGATGTTAGTAAACTTCCAGAACACTGCTTTTTAAACTGCCATGTCATGTTTTGTAATTCTATGTTAAATACAGAATATGTGCTTTGTGAATTTTGAGAATTTGGAGTCATTTGAAGACTGTAGGAGCTGGGTTAAGTGACACAATTAAGTAAAACAATGAGTAATACAGTTTATTCCCCTAACATAGGGTGTTAGGTATAGAGCAGCTTCTCATAGCTGGATGGTGGCTAAACACCTCTATAGGAACACTACAGAAAACCTAAACATAGATTCTCTTTTTTAATTAGCTATTGTAAAACTCCTCCTCTTGTGTAAGCCTTTGCTAATGTAGTGGTTAAAAACAATAAAGTTACAAGTTAAAATGTAATATGTAATAGAATTGTGACTGGGCCAATATACAGGCCTAGGCAACTCAGACCGTAGTAACTTTTAGATCCATGGTAAAAAACCACTTAGCCCCAGACAAAGCATCCAAAAACTCCTCAATCCGAGGGAGGGGAAAGGCATCCTTCCTGGTCTTGCGATTCAGCTGCCAGGA
>NW_018127883.1:8255881-8266365 GCF_001952655.1 Monopterus albus | reverse complement strand
ATGAACAAAACCTAATTTAGAAAAAAAAAATACAATAAATAGGGAACATAGCTAGGTAAACCTCTTAACATAAAACCAAACAAGGCAAAACGTTGCATAAGCAAAACATCACATAAGCAAAGCACTACATAAGCAAAGCAAAGCAAAGCATCACATAAGCTAAGGCAAAGCAACAGTGGCTATCACCCCTGCAACAAGTAAAGCCACTGTTAAAGAATAGCATAGAAACGATCAAAACAATTAAAACCAACAATGCTTCAGGTTACCTTGGCTGCACGTCATCCTAGCACAGCATGTGCAATGGACGCAAACTTCTACTGGATCACGCTCGCATCAATTATCGCTCCTGGAGAGCATGCGGGCAATCTCCTAAAAACTCCTTAAAAGAGAAACAGGACACAGCTCAATGGAGGGAGATTCACTTCAGACCGGTTACGGCAGCGACCAGCACAAACATTGCTTATCGCAACAGCATCTCCCCAGGTGTTATTTATATCCATGATTATTCTGCCAAATTACTAACCAGGCGATGTAGGCGTGGCGAATCCGCCGGTTACAGAATATAGTAGATTACATATATATACTATCTGCAGTAGGTAATAGCTGATAGTTATGTAAGGGTTAGTGTTAAGCATTTACATAATCCTACATAATCCTGCAAGATCTGTTTCTCTGAAATGTTTGGAGACGTTTGTGCATGGAGACCATGGGAACTATGTACTGGTAGCTTGCTCAAGCAGGAACATTCTGGTTCATGTCCTCTTTGTTTAGTTTAAGGGTTCATCTTGTGAATAAACATTTAGAGAGCGGCTTCCCTTAAATGGGAAGCTACTGGTAATCAAATTTATTTATATAGCACTTTAAAAACAACATCCAGCTGACCAAAGTACTTTACATGGCAGAATAGAAAGAAAGCAGAATAAATCACAATAAATTACTAAAAAAGAATAAAGAAGATCAGTGCAAAAAAATAAAACAGCACAATAACTAAGCCACGCAGATGACATACGTTCAATAAACTAAAATTAAAAGGAATGCATCAGGCCCTACTGAATATGAAAAGCCAAGTCAAATAAATATGTTTTAAGCAATGATTTAAAAGTACTGAGGTCAATAGTTGATCCAACATTAAAAAGTAGACTATTCCACAATTTAGGGGCTGCAACAGTAAAAGCACGGTCGCCCCAGTGTTTATATCTGGCCCTGGGAACCTCTAAAAGAAACTGGCTTGAAGATCTGAGGGTTTGTGCCAATGCAGTAATTCAGTGAGGTAAGATGGTGCCAAACCATTAAGAGCCTTAAAAACAAAAATCAATAACTTAAAATCAATTCTAAAATGAACTGGAAGCCAGTGGAGAGAAGCCAGTACCGGGTTTAGATGCTCGAATTTCCTAGCATTTGTCAAAAGACGAGCAGTGTCAGGTCCGCTCGGCGCAACCTGCCTCTCTTCTGCACTTTCTCTCTCCTGCTCACTCTTCTTGCAGGATCAGCGCCTCAGCTGTGTTGCATTTTGTACTTAGTGACTTGTGGGTTATCGCGCACAGCTGGGGCACATTACTGTAATCACCATCCTACCTTATTTATACCTGTGGCAGACGCTCTGCTGTCGCCGGAGCATTAATGTGCATACCCCATAACAACCCTATTGTCGTGGTATGTATTTGTACGTCATTTTGTTTTCCACGCTGACAGTTCCTGTGCTGTGGATTTCGCTTTTCATCTGCCTGTCCCCTTGGTTAGCTTGTCTATTCACCTGTCCGTCCTCATTCTCCTACTCTCCTGATTCTTGCCATTAGCCTGTCTACTCCCCTGGTCGTCCTGGTCTCCTCCACAATCTCTACCTCACCCAGATTGTACATGTACATGGACCCTGTTATGTTGTTACTTTGTGTTTTTGTTCCATTAAACCCTTTTCTTTTCACTAGCACCTGGGTCTGCAATCTTGAGTCCTACCATAGTTCTCCCTCACCCTCCTGGTGAGGGGGACAAACCATAACAAGCAGCAGCGTTTTGCACCATTTGGAGACGAGCGAGGGAGGACTGGTTAACACCATAGTATAGAGCATTGCAATAATCAAGCCTAGAAGTGATAAACGCATGGATTGCAATCTCAAAATCATTAAAAGAAAGGAATGACTTGACCTTGCTTAACAGCCTCAGATGGAAGAAGCTAGATTTCACAACTGAGTTGATTTGTTTGTCAAATCTCAAATCACCATCAAACATGAACCCCAGATTTTTTACAGTCGACTTCAGATGTCAAGCCCAGACCCTGGTCAGGAGCAGATAGGTTCACCAGGTCGCCAAATAGCATACACTTCTTATTTTCGTTGAGACTTAAAAAATTAAGTGCCAACCATGATTTCCTTAAGATAGATCCCAGCAGGAGCATGTACAAAGAGAACAACATGGGACCAAGCACAGATCCTTGGGGGATACCACAGGAAAGGATAGTTGAGGAGGATGAACAGGTACCAATATTAACAGTAAAACTTCTATTGGTGAGATAAGATCTGAACCAGTACCTTGAATTCCTATGCACTACCCCAAGCAAGATAAGAGGATTCCATGATCCACTGTATCAAAGGCAGCAGTGAGATCTAAAAGCACCAATTAAACCGAATCCCTGGTGTCCCTAGCCAACAGGATGTCATTACTGACTTTTAATAATGCAGACTCAGTACTATGTTTTGATTTAAAACCAGATTGAAATTGCTCCTCAATGCCATTGTTTGTCAAAAAAGACTGGAGTTGGATAAAAACAGTCTTCTCCAGAACTTTAGACATAAAAGATCATTTAGACACTGGTTTAAAATTCGAGAACACTGAAAGGTCAAGATTTGGGTTTTTGAGAAGAGGCTGGACAATTGCTTTTTTAAAAGCATCTGGAACTGAGCCTGTCCTTAAACATAAATTAATTAAAGCCAGAAAGCTAGACCCAGTTTACACCTCTTCTCGGGCATCGCAGAAGCCAACAACATGGAAGAGGCACAGAGAAGTCTGGACCAATGGGCCGAAGGTAAGCGTAAGTGAAGCCAGTGGGAGCCAAACGCCAAAGGGCCTTAAGCCTGAGAGGCACTCCTCCCTTCTTCCCTCCTCTTTTAGGCCACTTTTTCGTGGGCAAACAAAGCGAAGGTATGTACCTCCGCCAAAGGTGGTGGGAGAGACTTTGCATTATCCCAGCCGAATACACTAGGGCACTTTTCCATGGACTATCAAATGTTAAGAAGGGCTGTGCGATCGTAGACTAGTACAGCCAATACATTCCAAGTAACAGTCACCAAAAACAGTAACAGTAACACACGGGAGGGATTGACAGCAAGCCACAGTCAACGATGCCATCTTAAGAGTTGGGTATGAGAAATGACGTAAGGGCCAGAAAGGACTGTGAACATTGAGGGGCATAAAAAAAACTAGTGAATCAGAGAGAAATGAAGGAGACAGAAGATAGACGGAACAGGGGAAAGTGAGGAGTCGGGCCGAGAGGGGAGACGGGGCCAACCTGACTTGACTGACTTGACTGTGTGGCCACTGTGTGGTACTTTTATTTCTCTGCAGAGATGGTGATTCTGTTCCCTATCTTTCAGACTGTTGAACTGCCTTCTAAATTACTGAACTGCTGAGAATTATTGTCATAATAAATAATCATTGGAATTGGGATGATTTGCTTGAATAAATTTAGTCCACATCAGACCTCGGCCACCACACTAAATTGTTGTTTAGCATTTAGCATTATCTCATTGTCTCTTGTAGCCAAAGATGGCTGTTATTTAACAAAAGCTGCTTTAAAAGTCTGTCTACGAACATTTTGCTCCAAACTCTGACAAACTGGAGTACTGTATGTTAGAATGCAACAAATACACAAAAGTGAAACTTTCATAAGGTTTTCAGAGAAAAAAGAGAACTCTTCATGGCAACATGTAAAGCTTGTAGACAAGCCATTATTAAAGACCATCAGCTAAGCTGTGGCAGCGCTGTTACCCCTGTTGAGCAACAAGCGCCTGTCCTTACTGCCAGACTGCCTTTGAATTATTTACTGCACAACCCACTGGTTACAGCTGGATTTTTACAACAGCACAGAGTGGCCCTCGCTTACTCAGCCACAAAGCACATAAAAAGAGCAGCATAAAGAGATGGCAGTGGATGGCGGCAGCAGCTGTGAGCAAATATCTGCACTCAGTAGGTAACTTTACAAGAGCACTCACCATGCTCTCTGAGATTGACAATGTAATGCAGTTCAGCATCTTAATGTAAATGCAAAACATGAATGACCTACACTCAAGTTTCTATCTTCTACAGTCAAGAAAATATAGATTATTATCTGCAGGGTGAAATGTCAAATTAAAACTGAGGATGCATTTAGGCACAGAAAGCTCTAAGGCATATACCCCAACCCATACACACACACACACACACACACACACACACACACACACACACACACACACACACACACACACACACACACACACACACACACACACACACACACACACACACACACACACTATACCTCTTATGCTGTGCCAGTAGTTAGTAATAAGGAATAGCCACATGGGATATCTTGGCACTTATCTGTGCCTAAACAACTTTTAACAGTAGATTAAAAACAAAAGTTACATTGAAACATTGAAAGGAGGAGACAAGTCTTGTACCTGCGAAAGCCACCTGTCAGTGTTAGCATGGCGTCTGGTGTGATCGCATGGACAGCTTCGTCAATAATGTTTCCCAGGGCTCGTGCCTCCACTTTAGTGACAGCCCTGGAGATGTCTCCATAATGCAGAAATCCTGCAGGGAAAAGACCACGTGATGATCAGTCTGGCAGCCAGCCATCAATCATAGCCATTTGCTCTGAGAAGTGGAGAGTCAGGGTGAATTAAAAGTAAGGTAAAGTGTATTACATTGTGCTGCTGATGGAATGAGACTACTAGTGCATGCCTGCTGCAGACACAAGATCATTACAATCACAGTAGCTAAATGATGATTGATGAGTATCTTGTTGATGTTATCCCACTTTACGTTTCTCATTTTCTGTGCTGTATAAAATCATGAATTCTCTTTTCCTTCCCTTAAAACTGATGAAGCAACAGCACCAATTAATTAGAAAATCTTTGATATTTAGTCTGCAATGGTATAAATAGAGTAATATATGTTTCTGTTCCTTTTAAGACTTACAGTCAAGAAACCAGGGTTCAAATACATTTTCCATGTCAAAAAGCTGCATTATTTCTCTTCATAGAGTGAAGATTATAGTGTCTAGTGACAAGGGAGATCAGAGCAGCAAAGAGGAGCTACTCTGAAAAGCTGAAAGCCTAGGTTTCAGCCAATGACCACTCGTCTGTGTAGAAGCCTGAAAAGCATCACTGGCTATAGGAAACCATCACCCCCTAACTAGCAGAAGACCTGAATGTGTTCTACTGCAGGTTTGACAAACAACACTCCCCCCTCACCCTCCCCACCTCAGACCCAGCAGCTGCTCCCTGACAATCACCAGCCTCTTTAAAAAACAAAGGATCAGAAAGGCACCAGGCCCAGATGGAATGACCCCCTCCTGCCTGAAAGTGTATCCTGATCAGCTGGCCCCCATCTTCACACTCATCTTCAACAGGTCACTGGAGCTGTGTGAAGTCCCCTCCTGCTTCAAACGCTCCACCATCATCCCAGTCCCCAAGAAAACCTCCATCACTGGACTGAATGACTACAGACCTGTCGCCCTGACATCTGTAGTTATGAAGTCCTTTGAAAGACTGGTGTTGGCTCACTTGAAGGACATTGTAGACCACAGCTGGACCCCCTGCAGTTTGCCTACCAGGCAAGCAGGTCAGTGGACGATGCGGTGAACATGGCACTGCATTACATCCTGCAACACCTCGACTCCCCAGGGACCTCTTTGTGGACTTTCAGCGTTCAACACCATCATCCCGGACATCCTCCACTCCAAACTGACCCAGCTCACTGTGCCTGCCTCCACCTGTCAGTGGATTAAGAGCTTTCTGACAGACAGGAAGCAGCAGGTGAGGCTGGGGAAAACCACATTCAGCACCCAGACAATAAGCACAGGTGCCCCCTAGGGAAGTGTGCTCTCCCCTCTGCTGTTTTCACTCTACACCAATGACTGCATCATTGAAGGACCCCTCTGTCAGGCTCCTAAAGTTTGCAGATGACACAGCGGTCATTGGTCTCATCCGAGACAGCGACTAGTCAGCCTACAGGTGGGAGGTTGAGCAACTGGTCCTGTGATGTAGCCGCAACAACCTGGAGCTGAACACGCTCAAAACATTAGAGATGACAGTGGACTTCACCCCCACCTTACCTCCCCCCTCCTCACCACACTTGGCAGCACTGTATCAGCAGTAAAGTTCTACAAGTTCCTGGGCTCCACTATCTCCCAGGACCTGAAGTGGATGTCCAACATCAGGACCATCACCAAGAAGGCACAGCAGAGGATGTACTTCCTGCACCAGCTCAGGAAGTTCAACCTGCCCCAGGAGCTGCTGATACAGTTCTACAGAGGAATCATCGAGTCTGTTCTCTGCACCTCCGTCACTGTCTGGTTTGGCTCAGTGACCAAACAGGACAAGTACATACTTCAGCGGGCGGTCAGGACTGCAGAAAAGGTCACTGGTAGAAGCCTGCCCTCCATGGAGGACCTGTACACCTCACGGGTCAAAAGGAGAGCGGAGAGGATCACTGCAGACCCTTCACATCCGGGACATAATCTGTTCAAATTGCTCCCCACAGGTCACTGTGCGCCAAGAAAACCAGGCACAAGGACAGTTTCTTTCCCCGGGCTGTTACTCTGATGAGCACACCCACGTCAGTATGACAGTATGACTGGACAATAACCCTCAGTGCAATACCTGTAAATATACATTGTACAGATTATACAGATCCGTACAGGTCTCTATTTTTAAGTACTCTGTTTTTATTCCTATTTATCTCATTTCACAATGAGCATTCCTTTGTCTGTCTGCATTGTTTACTGCCTGTTTATACTGCTTATTTTGCATTGTTTCCACTGTTTGTTGCGGTTAATACTGCTTATTTGTTATACTAGTCTAATTCCTCATGTGTCCAACACACCTGGCCAATAAAGCTGATTCTGATTAATGGATTATGATCAGTTTGAAGAGGGTGTCTGTCAGCATAATACATTATCAGATGGAGATTCAAACTGAATGGGACCTTTCAAGCAGTGTACTGGAATGCTTTGAATTACCACCGCTTATAATCAGTCATACAGTAGCAGAGCAGCAGAAGAAGCAGAGAAATGATGCAGACAAATGAAGTGCTGCATGTAAGTGTTTCCCTCTGAGACATTTATCCAAGTACATTAAACACTCTGTGATAGCTGTTACTGACAACATTTTAAGCAGATGTAATGAACATATCTGGTTGCTCCTGTACTGCTTCACTCAGCTGTTCCTTTCAGATTTGAACACTGTATCATCTCACAGAATAATCACTGCAAATATCCTCTAAACTATAACTTCCTGTATTGCATTTCAGTTTCCATCTTGTTTTTGTAACCACTTCATTATTTTGTGCAGGTTGGTCCAACACTCCAGACTGAAACATCTCATCACCTACTTGATGGAGTGCCATTCAGTTTTGTACAGACATTCTTTGCTTCCAGACAATGACGTCTAATGACTTGGGTGATCCCCAGACTTTTCCTCTAGCACCAACACTCTAAAGTCTGCACTTCTTAGACAGGTGACAAATGAAAGAAAAACCTGAAATAAAGTGTCTCAGTAAGGTGCTAGGCCACCACGTGCCACCAGAACATGTTCAGTGCACCCTGGCATTGATTCTAAAAGTCTCCGAACACGACTATTCTTCCAAAAGATATTCCCTCAGTTCGTATTTTGATGCTGGTGGTGGAGACGTCAGTCCAAAACTCAGTGTAACACTTCCATGCACATCTCTTAATGTTCACAACATGATAAACCTTTCTAATAATTCACCACAGACCTTTGTTCTGACACTGCCCACTAGGCAATTATTACATTTCTTTTACCATGACTGCTAATGTTGAAAAACTATTTTTGGACTTGAACTTTTACCTTTTATCTAACAGTGTGGTTTTATTTACAATGCAAGTGGTTGTGGGCTCTTAGTTGTTTAAACATGTTTTAGAACCAAATTAGTTTACTACTGCTCTGGAAATTGCCCAAAACTATCATTAAAATCCAGTTTGTAATTAAACTAAATAACAATAGTACAAAAGGAATGAAGGATAATTTCCCCCAGAAATCTTTGCCAGTACAACTAACATGATATATATTTTTTATCTCCCTGCTGCCTTTTGCACTGTATTTTCACCATAAACTCCCTGTTGTTCACCGCTCATCTCACTTTTCAGGAGATGAGAGGTAAAGTGGCAGAGTGGAGACAGTGAGATGTTGCTGTACCACTTTGCTGCATCCGGTTCAGATGAATGCTGGGCTCTGCCAGAATGTCGCTGAATGAGCGCAGCCCTCTGCGGTACCACTTCTCAGCCGTCTTAGGTCCAACCCCAAACACACTTGTGAACAGCTGGCAGGAAACGAAGTAAGGATGCAATCAAGAAGACATGCTCTGAAATGACAGGCTCTTCTCAGAAACAGTTAGCATTCAAAGTTTTGAAGAGCTCTATGTCCTTAAGAGATAAAATATGCTAATTCTTTTCACAGTGATGCTAAAGCACCAGAATGGAAACTAATTTGTTGTTTTTCATCTATTAACTGACCTTTAGTGTTTGATACCTTTCATCAGACAGTATTTTCTCCACTTCAGATGAACGGCCATGCTGAAGGATCTCCTGCAAAACATAAAAGTAGTGGGTTTTATTAAGGAAAACGGTTCCCACATCAGCATGTTTTCCCCTCAATTAACAAATGGCTCCAAACTGCCGTACAATTGAAAACAGTATTCACTTAATCAGGTGTCCTCATTTTTATTTCTTTTCAAGCAATAACGACTTTGTTGTTGTGAAACTGGTTTTATAACATTCATAAAAAAACAAAAACAAAGTAATGTTTTCCCCACCTTTTATTGTTTGCTCTGAAACAACCTTGTTCTATGTTTAATTGCCTGCCACTCTCAGTAGAGCACCTGTAATTTGCTGGTCACATTTTAACTGTCTTCATTATGTGAAGACGTAAAATCAGGCAGCAGTTATCTGGTTAATAATCTGGTTAATCTTCCACAGGGAGTCCTGAAAATGAGCTTGGATATTTGCATTTTAAAATACTGTATGTATCTGAGCATTTGAAGTTTGCGCATGAAGGGATGGTATCTAGTATCAATGAACCAGTGAACTAAGTTGCACACTGTGAGTACAGTGCAGTTTAAGCAGACTTCACTGCTCATTGATGCATCCCCCCGTCCACCTCTGCTGTTCAACCCTCAAGCTAAGGCCAACCTCAAAAGCAAGGATAATGTTTCAGCACACTCCCTGCTCCAGGAAAGACACACTTCTTCACATGCACAGTGACCCCCACACACACACACATAAACACATAAAACACATACTGACTATTCATCTCCAGCTATACCTCAGTGCTCCCAGACTTTCATGTCAGTAGGTTTATATCTTTTCCCCACTTTGGATGTGCATTTCAGTCGCTGCTGACTGTCACTCTGATGTTCACAGGCACATCAAGCGTTTTGTTTTTATTCTGTTTGGTTTCACATTGTTTTTCGTGTCATGCCATTTTCTTGTTTTGAGCCGCGATCTGTTCAAAGAGACAACCTAGTGGAAAAAATACTCTCTGCCAGGCATGTCATGTAAGAACAAGAGGCAGAGGTCATTCACAGTCAGTCTAATTTGGTCTCCCTGGTACATTTATTTTATTGTGTTTAATAAATCTGCCTGCGTGCTGACAGGTTTGACAGATCTTTCAACTGTGTATGTTAGTTTTAATGTGTCAGAGAGTTGGACTGCAGAGCTCAACCTTGTACTTCTTGCTCTCCAAGCAAACATTTCTCAACACTTTCCCTGACAAGCTGCCATGATTTCTGCCCTGACTACGACAGTAGGTGAGGGGATGACTGCCAAATGACCCAATAAGATGTTTTTCCCCTAAAGCCAAGGTGAATTTGTTTGATGCCTGTTGGTGCGACTGCTCATGTGTGGTGAGTTTGATTTGATTTGATTTATTCTTTCAAATATGTAACGACAGTCAATATGTCAACACACATAATTTTACACATATCCACAAATGGATTATCAATTTGATTATACCTAGTACATGCTTGAACGGAGTAGGAAGAAGTTAGACTTATCTAGTCCTACCCCATAACATCATCTTACCATCATTGGTTTGCAAGCAGTATTACTACATAGATAATTTTGTTCTACACCACGCTAGTGATATACTAAAAAATATTACAGACTGTTAACATTCTTACATAATTACATACTTTGATAATTATCTTCTACATCACACAAGTAGAAATATTACATAGTGTTAACATTCTTACACCACACCCACAATGTT
>NW_018127883.1:8232093-8254925 GCF_001952655.1 Monopterus albus | reverse complement strand
TCTAGCGAACACCAGGCAGGGCCTCACATTCTCCACTTTCAAAACAGGCTCCCTAAAGGGGCAATCAGTGACTTCTCCTCTACAAAAGGCAACATGTTAATATGCTCAAATAAACTACAACTAGGATCGTAGACTAAATGAATTAATTAATCCACACAGTCCTCCAGTTTTAAATTCAGAAACTGATCATTTCAACAGATTACAAATCAGAATTTTTATTTTAAAATGGATCAAAAGGCAGCTAGCAGAATATATGAGAGGAGCTGCTTGTAGTGAAGAACCAGCAGATGTTCCTACATTTACATACAGTCCTACAGACAAATAAATGAACACAACAGAACATTTAACAGCTGAAAAACCGGATATTTCTGTCAGGATGGAAATCGGAACAGAAAAGAGAGTGTAGCCTGGATTTACAGAAACATGACCAAATCCTCCTGGTTCCAGTTTCTTAGATGTAATGAGTTGCAGTTTTACATGTTGAGGTTTTTGGCAACAAGACATCTGAAGACATCACCTTGAACTCTGTGAAAGTGTGGCTGTCATTATTCACAATTTTTCAGGAAATTACCAAACACACTAGTGTGCAAAAAAAGTAGATGTGTGTTGGAGGAAAATTTCATAATGAACAGATGCAGAAATTGAACTAGCAGGAATATAAAGCCCTTTGTGTTTAATAAATGGCCACATGCGTATTATTCTATCTATATCCTAAATAGATATTTATTGTCTAAGTACTAAATTTTTACTCAGCTTTCTTTTGAGCTATCGTGGTAACTAACAGAGAAACAGGCTGATTCTGTTAGATGACCGTTCTATTTTGTCTGCATTTAAAGTGATGGATTGATATTTCAAGAGAACAACACTTGTTGAAACAGCTTCATTGTCACACTTCCTAAATAGAACATGCTCTCTCACAGATGAACATTTGGCACTGCTTTAAGCTGGACTGTTTCACAGTCTGTGATGATGATGAGCTACTGTCATGGAACCAAGTGGAAGAAACCATGTGACCACAGGACAGAATGATCATCAATACAGCCATTCATTACCTAATCAGGCAATATTTTATGTGGGTTGTAACAAAACATTCAAAATGAAGAGCTGCAGGTGGGTTTGTGCCTATAATAATTTGAGAATTTAATTTTGCTAGTTTGGTACTGAAGCAAGAAGGTACCAGATATCCTGTAGCTCTTTCTGTTCAGCCACCAGCTTGAACGCAATCAAAAAGATATTAACAAGAATTGTCAGAGTAACTACAGTATCCGATGTGAACATTTATTCTAACCACTCAAAATAATAGTTTTGTATCACATCTAAAAGTAACAGTTATCACATTTCACTCATTTGAAGAAGCACATAGCACAAAATTCTACACAGTTAGTATCTTACAATTTAGTTTTCATTTGGTGTGTTTATACACTGGATTCCTCTTTCAGACAAGGTTTTATCTAACCCACATGTATGATTATTAGCTTCAAAGAAGAAACTTTTCTAAAAAAGATAAAAAAGGATTCTGATTCCCTTCCTACATAATGGTTTCAGTACCATCTCCATGCACTTGAAGAATGTGCAGGGGGCCAGAGAATAACCAAAGGGCAACCAGTTGTATTGGAACCACACACCTTGGAAAGAGAAGCACAGGAATTTCCTGTGTTTGGGGATGATGGGCACATGAAAGTACGAACCAGTCACCCGGACATACACACTCAAGCACCTGCTTTATGGTGAGCATGTGAAATGGCCTCTTCACTATGTATTTGTTGAAGAGGGACAGGTCGAGGATGGGCCCAACTTCTTGGGAACCAGGAAGTAGCGCGAGTAGAAACCCTTGTACTCCTGACTAGGCGGGACCATGGAGATTGCATTTTTTTTGTCAATAGCTCTTGCAACTCCATCGTCAGTGCAGCAGAATCTGCTGGCGATGCTACTATTGTCTCCAGCACTTTACTGAAAGCAGCATGTGTGGGAGACAAACCGCCACTCACGCACCAATGGATGGGAGACTGCAGAGGGACGATGGCAGTGCCTTTACTTCCACCGTAGTGGTGGAGAATGCTTCATTAGATGTGACAATGGGGAGAGAATGAATTGTATTCAGTGCATCCCATGGCACAGCCTGTGTGAGGGGAAAACTGTGTGGTAGGGAAACGTGTGTGCAAACAGACAGTGCAGATTCAAAGAAAGAGGAAGAAGAACTGTCAGAAAACTGCTCTTTACGGACTTGGGCGTGGCCCTGAAAAGGGCTGTTGTGTCCGGTTGTTTCTGGACGTTCACGCATGTTCCCCACCTTCTGTAATTGTTGCTGTAGCTTTCGAGGGGGGCTCAGCAGGGGGGTTTGTTCAGGTGCAGGCTGCCCACCCATCTGATAATGTCAGGCAGATCATGGAGCAGAGCCCCGAAGGCCAGAGGCTGACCGGCAGTGGGAGCGTGCTGCTGTGCTGGAGGGAGCTCGTCTCCACCGGCATCCATGTCAGCTGATGGGTCGAGGGGAGAGTCAGGGAAGCCAGCGATGGAGGGAAGCAAGCCAACGGACTCAGGCCTGTCTGCGCTGCACATGCCAAGGAACTCCAGGGGGTCATCCACCAAGAGATCATTGCCCAGCTGCTGTCATGGTCAGGATCATGCTCTCTGATGGCATCAAATGCCACAGATCGATGCTGCTTCTCCGCCGTGTGCAAGCATGTACAGAAAGGGCAAGTGGCCCAGGGGTGCCAGCTTGGCATGCGCCACACCGAGGCAGGGGTGCAGGTCGCTGGGTGTGATGAAGCCCATATCGCAGCTTGGGCAAACGATGATGGCGGTGCGGCTCTGGAGTCCAGCGTTAGATGATCTTTGCTCTTTAGCCATTGTTCATCATCGCTCTTTAGACTGCTGAAGAAAAAGAGGGAGTTGAACTCAGGTCACATTGGCTTTTGTGTCACCAGAGCAGATCTGAGCGGGGACAGCCCAGTGCAGGGCACAGGGTGGGGAAAGAAACTTTTCCAGGACTGCGCATGTGCGAGGGATAAACCCAATAACGACAGCTCTTAGAGGGTGAAGCCTATACAAAATAAAACAATGGTCTCAATGTGCAGCCAGTCGTGAGACGAGTGTGCAGGGGCCATTTACAAAGTGCAATACTGAAATGAGATCAGCCTACTATACAAATATTCAATAACTTTTACCCATTGTAGTATTACTAATGCTACTTCACACATCAATGGCCATCTGCTGGTTATACTACAACCCTTAGTTAGGAAAAATATGTTTTTTCATAACTTGGGGGAAGTTTTAATGGGGAAAATATTCAGTAACTTTACTCATATACTGTAGTGTCACCAAGATCACTTCACACATTAATGGCCATGTGCATTAATCATTTGGCTAGTGGTGCACATATCCTTGTTGTAATTATTGGAACGTAGTCACTTTGTGCTGTTGAACTGTGCAATAAAGAAACATTATGTGAAGCTCTCCGACTCGAATCAAATGCTTAATTTTACAGCTCAGCAGCAGAAAATACTCCCCCTCTTTCTCCAATGCTGGCTTAATATCTAAGGGTCAAGTTATGCTTGAAAAGAATTAATTAATTAATGCTATGTGTCATCCAACCATGTTGGAAGGCAAAAATGTTGGTAGCTGTGCTCCCATCAAAAATATGGGACCATCAGTAAGAGATTTGAGGAATAATAATTAACAATAAATAAAATACACATGGTATAGTGCTGTATTCTTTCAGTCTCTTCTTGAATGCATTCATATTATCTACTTGCTTAAATGCACAAAAATAACAGAAACACCTGTGTGGAGACTGGATAAAGAAAACTTGAGAGAGAAGATCCAACCATGTAAACTTTCGCCTGGCCAATCAATGTATGAAATGTGGCTGTCAGGCTGTTAGTTTAGATTGAACCCCACTCAACCACAATGCTGGAAAGGTGCACAGGTACACCAGTGACCACGAGGTCTCTGAACATTTAATGAGGTCCAGTTACAATGTTGGCCAGTACTACTACTACTCTTAAAGTGAATGCACCTCCTTCAAAATGCCCAGGACATTCAGTTTATCTATGTTCTCCAATGAAACCTGAAAGTTGTGCATTGTTGTTTTCCACTTTGTTTTTCGCAGTATCAATTTTCATAGTTTTAGATGCTTGGAAGAAACTTAATTTAAAAAAAAAAATGTTTTTCTTTGGATTATATCTGGCAAAGTGTTTAACAGTGACAGAGGTTAGAAGTCATTGTGTGTTGTGTAATTTCATGTAACTTGATATGTTCATCTTCTGCAGCCAGAGAAGACAGTGTTTGATTCTCACTGGGCTCGACACTACAAGTAACCTCTCAACAAAGCTGTCTGGTAGAGGAACTGCAAAGCTTCTAACTGCAAGTCCCTACAGAGGACAGTGAATACAGCAGAAAAAATCATCGATGTGCATCTGCTATCACTACAGGACATTTTCCAGACACAAGGTGCCTACAAAGCCACTAACATCATGTGTGACCCCTCCCACTACTTCTTCATGCTCCTGCCAACTAATACTACCTACTACTCACACCACAGATCAATAAACCCCTAGTGTACAAAAGTAGTACCATATGTGTACACCCTCGGATTCTGTAAAAATCAGCAACTCATCTTTCAGTTTGCACATTAAAATGCATTGTCACTTTATTACATTGTCATTTTATACTATTTATTTTAACTATTTTTTGTCTTGTGCTTAACCTAATGTCTTGTTTTTTAGTTATTTTATTATCTGTTTGAGTGTGTGTTTGTAAGTATGTATTACATCGTGGGCCTAGAGGAACAACATTTCAGTCCACTTTATGTCTGTACATATTGTGAAAGGACAGTAAAGCTTGTTGAATCTTAAATCTTGAACAATAATAACAAAATACTTAGTGAAGGTTTAAGAAAACAGACAACAGAGAACCCTTAAATAGCATAAGGATGTTAGAATCTAGTCTGTAATCGCTCATGACATGTGCTTCACTGTTTCATATTATACTAAATCTAGTATGTTGCTTCTCCTTCCTGTATGTAATGCATGAATCACTTATGTTTAATAATAATAGAAAGTCATATAAGTGAAATGTCAGCTGAAAAACCAGTCCACCATGGAACAGTGCCTGAAAGTCACTAAAGGGACTAAAGCTAAATTCTAATTCTAAACCCAGGTAATCCAGGTCCCATGGACATGATGCAGGCTAATGTGAACAGAGCTCAGGACAGGCTCGGCCATATTTATGCCTTTTTTCCCCCCAGCCAAGCCATGATGTGAGGTCACTGCACCACCAGTAGTCCTGTACAGACATGTCGCTTCAGGTCAGTGAGCAGCAGACTTTACTTCACCCAGGAGAAGCACTGACCCGTTCACTGCAGCACATGGAAAGGGAACGACCCCTTAAACCCAAACACATGCGCACGCAAGTGCTAGCATGCACACACACAGCTGGGTTCTCCTCAAGGCATGTAATAAATAGGAGAAGCAGGCATGTAATTGGATAGGTGACAGGGCAGACTTCTGTTTAGTGTGCAGGGAGTACTACAAGAAATTTGTGTGGATGTGTTTGGACTCTAATTTCATCAACCCTATTTTCTGCCAAACACAGCAGGCAGGTGTATTCAACAAAAGAAGCTCTAATAGACCCATGGAAGACAAAGTTAGCACTAAGCTAGTGAACCAAGTGCAGAGTTTATCAGTTAAAAAGAGATCAGATCAGAGATACAAGGAGAGTGATCATGTGTGAGATGGCCAGATGTGTAAATAGGCAACTCTTTGTTAATACAGCCACCATATCAGTTGTGTCAATGCTGTGCTCACAGCTTGTTTTAAAAAAATAATAACAGAATTTTCCAAAATCATGGTGTTGTTCTTCAAATCTGAAGTTACTTTATTAATACTAGAGGAGCTGACTTGACCTAGTTAGTGTTTCTTGTTGATTATTGTCTCAAGACAGCAGCTGAAATGATCAAAGTAGAATACCCATATATATCACCACATTATCTTGCCTATGGAAAAATATAATGTTAAAACCTCACCCACTCACACCCTGTGCAGTCAGTCTAACAACAGTCATGCTGTCTTAGCAGCTGCATGGATTTAGTACTGGAGGCTTGAAAACCCATCCTGCATAAGTGCTCAACTAATAATAAATGAGAAGTTAAGGCTGGTAGAGAAACTGGGTGTGCAGGGACGTTGATATAGCGCACCGATTTACCCCCCACTGCCGGACATCACGGACATGCCTGTGAGTCATGTTCGCACAGCATCCCGCCTCACTGCATGACCAAAGGAAATCATGAAAGGAGGTCAGAGAATCCACTGAGAAGAGTTTTAACACTATTAACTCTAATTCTAGATTTATTTTTGAATTTGAAGGTTTATATCAAATGAAGGCTGAATGATGAGTGTGTGTATCTTCCAGTGAAAGCTGAAGACATTGTAATTCAAAATCTATCAACACATTTAGTTATTGCAAGAGTACTGCAATAAAACTTTCATACATCTTTTCAAAATTTGACCCATTTTTGATCAATAAAGCTTTTTTGTTTGTTAGGGAGTCCATTTGATGCATTAAAAGTTCAGCACTCCCATCCCCCCCTCTACCCTTCTCCTCATCAGTGCTGCTTCTACTCAGTATCATGGAGGCCTTGTGCTAATCTATATGGGTGTGTGTTGTCACTAAAGAAAAGACATTTGATGTTGCACGTCAATCAGCCAAGACACAATTTTTTGTCACCATACATCAGGCTTATGGGGAAATTCTGACAGCACAAGACTCCAGGCTAATCAGATAAAAAAGAAAAGGTGTAAGTCTGATGTGTAAAAAGACAGTATGGATTTCTCTGTTAGAGCAAAAGTAAGAAAGCATAAGAGTGAGGGAGATCACAGTAAAAAGAAAAAAAAAGAAAAATAAACATAACAAAAAGTCTGGGGCAAGTGGTACAGGGGAGAAACAGCAAGAGGCAAAGATGGTAAGGAAGAAAGAGGGAGCAGGAATAAAAAAAAGTGCATGAAGGGCTGCTTGCTGCCTGTGACTGACACCTCACTGGAGTATTGTTGTTGAGCTGGTTCTCATCCTCTCCTCCTAATCCTGACACCTCTCCACACCACCTACAGTACTCCCTCCTCCTTCACCAGGATGCTCTGCTGGCCCCAGGTGCATCTCTTCTCCCCTCCATCCTAAAATCAGTGCTGTTTATTTTCTCCAACACTTTGTGTCTGTCTAATAAATCCCTGCTACTCATACAGTTGTATGTTCAAACAGCATCATTTAAAGCCCCTGGGTATTGAATATTTGCCTCACTACATGGTATCTTTGTAAAATAAACTGGTCTAGTTGATCAAATAAATTGTTTCTGATGGTGGTGAAAATGGGTCACTTTGATATATTCATAGCTTGTCCTTGGGTATTACTACTAAAACAAGATATACATTATATCTGAAAATGCTGTTTGTTCATGCAAATACACACACAGAAGCAGATGCTGTACAGTCCCATTGCTCCCAGAGTGTATCTCATCATCTGTGGCAGTAGCTGACATTTTGGGAAACATGCTTATTCAGTTTCTTACTGAGAATTAAACAATAAGATTGATATCATTCTCACATGTCTCCACATAAATTATAAAGCTGGAGCCAGGAGGCAATTAACTTAGCATAAAGACTAAAAGAAAAGGGAAATGGGTACTCTGTGCAAATTTAAAAGAATGTGATTATGAGAACATCTAAAGCATAAATATTGTATCTTGTTAAATAGAAATGTTAAAACAATATCTTATGGTTTTACTGAGAGCTGTGCACTTTAACTGTTTGTTGATGAACACCAACCAGTGCGGCCAATGAGCCAATGAGCTACTGAGTGAGCGGTAGAGGTAAGCTAACCTTTTTACTCTCGGTGCTTAAGGCAGAGACTTAAAAGTGGTAACAGTCTTTTTATGTAATTCTTGGCAAGACAGGACACCATTCTCTACCCCTAAGCTACAGTAATTTTAACTTGATCTAATGTGTTTAAGCTGCTTATAGAGTACAGTAACTCTTACCGTCACCCAAGTAAAGAAAAAATACTCAGCGGTTTGACCTAGCCTTAATTGTATGCTGTATTTGTTCAAGTTAACTTGATAAGCAGCTTCATCTGAGTGCCAGGTCTGCTCAGTAGTCCAACCACCATCACTGCAAAATTCCACCAATCTCACCAACAAGCGACCACTCAGCAATTCCTCTGAATGAATTAAGCCCCTTGGTCTGTAATACCAAATCACCAAACACAAAGTGCTGCTACCAGCAGCAGAATGCTCAGAAGCTCAACCAACCAAGTTAATATCTATTTGTCACTCTCTGATACCTCATCTTAACAAGTAATACACCACATACCTCTGTTAAAAGTATCATGAGTGAACACTGCAAGTTCTGCATTTACCTGTCTCACCTTTCTTTTAAGAAGTACATATCACTTCTAAGTCCTTTGACAGCAGAAGCTTCATCTATTCCCAAGCTCATCTTATCCCTTGGTATATTGTATGTCCATGTTGTGTCTTTCAGCCACAAGAGCATATCTGCAGCTGTCCTTCCCCTACCATTGACACTGTAGCTTCCAGTGAAATGCTCTCCCTACTCAATTGCCAACTTCCACACCCGATCCTGACTTTTTGCTTAATTGTACAGTGGTTTTTATTGATGCAGTCTAAAAACTAGGTTACTACCATTATGGATTTCCAGTTCAAGTTAGCCCAAATGGGGTAAGCTGTCTTTCCAGGCTGTCACTTGATGTTTCCCTAGTTGTCAGCTGCCTCATTTAGAGCAGTCATTCACATATTCCTATAGGAGATTTTTATGGGAAATGGTATTTGTTAAAAGGCACCAAAAACAGAAATATTAGTTTAAAACAATTCTGCACTGTTTCTTGTTTTGTAAAAGAACAAAACAGAGTAGCTGCTTTAGCCTCTTGTCAACACTGTTGGAGAAATTGCATTACTAGCAGCTATGTTTTTTGTTAAAAGCTGTTTTATGAGTACTGGGGAATAATGTATTTTCAGGTAAATAAAATACAATTTTCTTGGTAATACATCATTTATCATGAAAGAACTGATCATTCTTCTTACAAGCAGTTGTCTTAGACAGTTTAAGGTGCTTTGTTGTGGAAGTTATGCAGATATGTATTCATTCTGTGGTCTGCATTCATGACATAAAACATTACCTCAAGGATCATAAAAGTCCTCCAGTTTGAAATTATATTGTAGAAGCTTTAAAGCAACTGGAATTTGTATATAAAATAAAGTTAATTTCAGTTTTCAGTTCAGGCATCCAGATTCTAAAAGTCAAGAGCAAATGCTGTATTGGCAGGGGTTTTCTTATTGCAAATAATATATAAAAACTGTCACACAAATAATGAAAAAATGTCACTTGAAGACAAATTCGTATGACTGGGGTTGCTAGGTGACAGTAGTGGCACTGGACAACCATGCCACACAGAAGCATGTACCAAAATACTGCTTTCCATATACTGGATTAAACTACTGCATGTCTGAACCATGAAAGCTTGAAATGAGTGAGAGAATAATATAGCTCAACATGGCATCGCAACCATTAACTGACACAATATTGTCTTTCAAGGTGTGAGTTTTGTTGTGAATGTTTTCATTACTGCCTTTAGACAAGCTTCTTCTTTCCTTTTCCTTTCATTAATGAGTGAGAAATGGAAGATTGTTATTCTGAAGTTCAGGCATCATCACCTCAGATGATACCTTGCCTTCTAAATGTCTATTCCCTAGTCACAAGCAGTTCATGAACAATAAATTCATTCCAACTGTGTGGTTCTTGCTAGTGAATGAACTTTTCAAGCATGTTATTTACAGTAACTATAAAGGAGCAGCAGTAATTCATATCTGGCTACTTCCAAAACTGTAACATACATAACTTGGTCTGATAGTAATAAACTATCTCTGAATTTGGATAAAACTAAATTTATGGTATTTGGGACAAATGTGTCTGCCAGAGTTTCATTATAAGCATGAAAGCACACGTGGACGAATGTCAGTGTATGTGTGTGTATCTATTATGTACATTTACTGTCACTGGGAACTGAAAAGTCATTATGAAACACATGCTTCAGAGACCCTCAGTAAGCTGTGTTTAATAGGTCTTACAGAAACTCATCAGTGGGTCTCCACACTCCCACGCAAACACAGATACTAGGTCTGTCAATCACTTCACAGTGATACTGCACATCTAAGCCCTCCAATTTCATATTCTCTGCCAAATATTGCATCAAGACAGATGGATCAGAAAGACTCAGCGGAAATGAATAAAATGGACCAACACTGACAGTGGTGTACATATACACTGTTTTTTTTCTCTGACCAAGCTAGAGCTCCACTAGCGTGGAGCTAGAGCATCCTGACTCTCCACTCACTGTTCTAGGGGACTTTAACAGAGCAAATCTCACCCACGAACTGCCCAAATACAGATAGCACGTTACCTGTCCAAACAGGGACAAAAATACACTAGACCACTGCTACACAACTATAAAAGATGCCTATCACTCTGTCCCCCATGCAGCCCTCGGATGCTCTGATCACTGTATGGTCCATCCTATTCCAACCTATAGGCAGAAGCTTAAAGCTGTGAGGCCTGTGGTCAAAACAGTGAAGAGTTGGACTGAAGAGGCTAAGTCAGAGGTACAGACCGGCTTTGACTGCACAAACTGGAGTGTATTTGAGACTGAAGCTACAGACCTGGACAAACTCACTGACTCTGTGACATCTTATATCAGATTTTGTAAGGATGTGTGCGTGCCCAAAAAAGTCCTTCTGCACATAGAACAACAAGCCCTGGTTTACAGCAAGACTCAAGCAGCTTCGTCGTGCCAAGAGGAGGCCTACAGAAGTGGGGACAGGACTCTGTACAGCCAGGCCAGAAACACACTGAGAAGGGAGATCAGAGCAGCAAAGAGGAGCTACTCTGAAAAGATGAAAGCTCAGGTTTCAGCCAGCGACCCCTGGTCTGTGTGAGGGAGCCTGAAAACCATCACTGGCTATAGAACCCACCCCCACCCCCACCCCCCGCTTGTTAATACTGCTTATTTTGTTATATTACACAGCCTTATATGGGTTTACTGTTTACTTGCCCCTTGCATGGAAATATGTACATACACATTGAGAGCTGATGTACCAGATTCAAAATTCTCATGTGTCCGACATACCTGGTCAGTAAAGCAGATTCTGGTTCTGATTCTGATTCTGATTGTACCATTAAGCCACAGTGATTCTATTAAACTTATAAGTTTTCATTATAGGTTAATCTGTAAATTATTTCATGACTCATTTTGCTCTAGACTTATAGTTTAGCCTATAATATGTCAGAAAATATTGAAAAAGTCTGCCATAATTAAACAAAGCCCTGTGTGATATATTCAAATGGCTTGCATTTCCTAATAGTTCAAAACCCAAACAGTTAACAATGATTAAAGAAAAGAAAAGGAAAAAACACTGACAGTTATGAAGCTAGAAAATGCCATTAATGAGTAATCATCAATTAAATCACCCAATGCTTTCCTTACAATATGGTGGTTTGCACGGTGGTTTATTGTTTGTTTGGTTAATATGCCGACTGCATGTGACATTGATTTGTTCCTATTAACTGGTTTTAAACTGTATACCTGCAGTCAGCAAATTAATCACTTCCCCATTCCATGCAGAAACCTGAGTGCTCCTATCAACCACCTCAACTTCCCCACACAGGGACAGATCCATTACTGTTTGTGAGGAGTGTCACGTCCATTGCCCATCTTGGCGTAGCACACGCCTCAGGGCGTGTCCATGCCTGCTCCCGTGCCAGGGATCATGGGTATGTCAGCTGCTGCACCTCCAACGTGCTGCAGCTGCAGATGCTACTCATTTGCAGGTTAATGTATTTTGGGGAGACTTGTGTCAGCATGCTGGTGAGGGCAGCAAAGCCAGTCATCCAATTAGAGCAGAACAGATTATGGAGCCATTATAAAGTCAGAGCAACAGCCTCTTTCAAATAAACATGCAAAAGTTCAGTTGTGTCCAGAGTGAGGTGAGATAACAGTTTCTTACTGTGAAAATTTGGTTTTTGTTTTCTGTGGTTGTCCGTCTCTGGCAGGCATATTGAGAAACTGTGGCCACAGGTGTGGGTGTAGAACCTTCTGTGGGCAAAGTGTCCTGTGTACAAAAATAACCAGAAACTCATCATCATTGCACACATACAGCACACAGTCATATATCATGCTAATTTCTGAACCCTGGCAAACTGTTGACAAGCTAGATGTGTAAATGTGTGTGTATTCCTCACTAGCACAGAACCAATAGTTCAAACTGAATTACATAAAAATGCAGCCATATCCTTAGAGAAGTTATTTTTATGACTGTGTGTCTCCAGGGCAACAGGCTAATGACACTCATCTCACAGTCTGGTAGCATCCAAATCCATTACACTACCTAACCCATGGCATTATAAATCTGCTTGCCATCATCCAATTTGCTTCCTGTAAATTGCCTTTTCATTCTACAAAGAAACAGCTCCCCATTTGTAAAATTTGTGTCAAAAGGATTACCAATGTAATATTAATATTCTTGCAGACAATTATACATCACAAAAGGGAATTTAGTGTCCATAAAATTATCCATGGTTTGGGTGTAAGACTGATACTGAGAGAGGAGGAAGAGGTAAATGGAGAGATTGTCACCACAGTGTTGACTGGGATGGATGCTGCAGAAGGAAAAGGGGTGTCTCAAAAAAAAAGAAAAATTAAAAGTAACTTTCACACTGCTGGGTTGAATCAATCAGTAAGAGATTCAAAAATGTTCATCATTTATTCTCTGCCAGGAGCCTTTCCTGTTCTCAAAAAAAAAAAAGAATAACTGAATATATTTCACAGCACAATTTTTCTGCCAGTCAAAAGTAAAACTGCCTTAGAAACTTCCCAACTGCACACTTTTTAGACAACAGTGGGGTTCTCCACTGCTTTTCCACCTCAGCTTCAGTTTGTTTAATCCAACATGGGATTGAGGCAGACACAAAGGCAGACAAATGTCTGTGCATCAGCATGTAGAGCTGGGGCTTCCCATCAGGTAGTGATCTTCCCTCTGACACCAAAGCTCCGAAGCTTGCTTCAAACTCAGAAGGGTATTTTTCTGAAGCACTGTGCCAGACTTTGCTTCAAATCAGGAAAAACCACATGGCTGATGACGTTCGAACCACTTCTCTGCTTCATTCAGATTGAATCAGCTGACTGGTTTGGTTCGATAGGCGGACCCTTGAAACATTGGCGCAATACAGATGTATTTAGGATGTATGAAACTGTGTTCTGTGTCTTACCTCTTGTCAACACATTTTGGATTGCCTTGCTATGGAGCTATTAAGGAAACAGTCACAAGTGTTGGAACATTTTGAATTGGTGCCACCGAATAAGGTAGCATTGATTACATCCACAGCCTCATTGAACCCTTTAAATATTTGGACTGTCCAGTGTGTAATTTGGGATGAATAATTTTAAATCCATTTTATATTTCTGGGAATTCTTGGGGAAGAATGATTACTTAGGTAGTCAACATTTAATTTCAGATACTTTATAAGGCAAAAAAGAAAAACAGACACATGTAAAGTTTCAGCTTTATTTAAGTAATTTCTACATTACAACAAAACTGACAGTGCACACACAAGGTGCATCAGCGTCACCTTTGTAAGGCTGTACAACAACCACTGTGCCAGCAGATGTCACCCACGTGCTCAATGAATGAAGCTTTGAGTAGTGAACCAATTTTCGATACAATGGTCCAAAAGGTTCAAAGCTTCATGGGGCCTCGTATGACCATCACTACCATCAGGGCTCAGTTATTATATATGGCCTATACCTCTGTGGAAGTTAAAGCTCTCAGACCAAACTCAGAGACAGCTCATCCCCTTCTGGTCTCCTCGCTAGTATTCTCTTCACCTTTACTGAATGGCTGAGACGTAACTAAACAAATGTGTGCAGTCTTCATGCTGCAGCTTAATTTCTCCACATGCCATCTGCTGAGATGAAGAGGTACAGTTAGCACTACAGGACCTAGGCCACTCTCCTCTACATCTCAGAGATACACAGATGGAGGAGTGCACCCAGGTGGATTAATAAAATCCTCTCGGGCTTACAAGCAGGACAAAGGCCACTGATGTTCTTCTGTACCCACGTGTCTACACACTAACCCACAGCCATACTCCTCAGACGACCAGCCTGCTTGTCGCCTAGCGCAAGAGTGAAGGTAGACATATTGTGTGTTCACAAGCTAGGTCCAAACTCTAAATGACAAGCAATCCTTTCTATTTTTGTTCCATTCATGCAGCATATTCTTACATCTTGCCACCTCTTTACTTAAACAGGCTAAACAGCTTCTCTGTAAACTGTGAAGTAATGGAAAGTATTACATTTCAATGGGTTTAATACTTAAAATTCCTCCCTGGCTTCCTGTAGAATATTTATTCTAGTGAAACACATTATATTTTCAGGCTATCAAGAGGAGCTGTAGGCAAATGTGCCCAAGAAGTAACCTGTTTGGGGACTATTTCATCTCCTCATGGTAGCTTCTTAAATAGATTTATCACTCATAAAAAAAACTCCTGCACGTGCCACACATATATAAATGCCTCCGCACGATACCTCAATGGCTCCAGAGAGGAAATGCATTACAAAACAAGCAGAGGAGTGGGCTTGTGGTTACTTGGGGAGATGGGTCAATAAATGTCAGCATGGCGTCATTAGCCTTGTCACTTAATGATGCAGCAAACTAAAAGCGCACCAGTGATGTTCCACACTCACGTGGCTGTGTGGAAACAGTGCTAGAGCAGACAAGAGCATTCTGTGGGTATATTACATGAAGGCACAAACACAGTAAATGTCCTCATGACTGTTAATGCTGTCACAGGCTGTTAGGAGAAAAAGTACATGGAGCCTGGCAAATGTTACTTCAGGAGTTGAGTGTTTTTCCCTCTCTGCCATGGGAGGAAAAAAGAGACAACGCATTTCTTTATTTTGGATCTATATGTTGCCAAGCCTTTGTAGCGCCAGCCACAGGGGAAAATATGTGTGTGTCTGTGTGTATGTCTTGCAGTTAGTGGGTCGCTCTGGACCCTGATGTCCAGCGGATAGGTTGATTTCACACTCCCACACAATATGGGAGATGTTTCTGTTGCTCAGCTAGGTGGAGTGTGGTAATATGAACTGAGAGAGAAGTGTATCCTCCCTGTCACAAGGTTGACATTATAGATTTGTAGGGAGAGGGAAAAGCTTACTACATACCTAAATGGAGTATATCTGGATAAAAAGTGTTAAATTATGTTTCCTCAAATCATCAAACAGTGTACTTCTATTTGATACACTCTATAAAAAGTTTCCTGTTTGGCGCTTACCCTACATCTATCTAGACATTTGTGACACACACAAACCTGAATAAGGTGCCTGGTCTCCACAGCAACAGGTCTCCCCTCTCTCATGCTGTCAGTGAACCAGCTGATGTCTAGCACATGCATGTTGGGTAGGTTCTTCAGAGCACACTCCTTTAGCCACGTCCACAGTGACGAAGCCTGGCAGTCCTCTGACACAACATGAGTGACCACATCGCTATAGAGGAAGACAAAAAAAAAAACTGTAATAATGGTTGGTTCTGTTTATAGTTTTATGGTTTTATTTCCTTTTAAAGCTCAGTGACACTGGTGAGCACTCTTAGCCTAAAACTGGCAATAAGCTTAAACTATTAGCAAACTGTTGCTAAAGTCCCTGAGAACTTGGTTTTAAGTATTCACGTTTCTTTAAAATGATCAGTAAGGAACAATATCCATAACAGCTTTGATTTAAAAAAAATTCTTATGTAATATTAAAAGATTAACACCAAAAAGATTTTTTTTTCCACTGGGAAAGTGTGGTAAATGGTCTTATAATTGTATGGTACATTTCTATGTATTGCAGCACACTCAAACTGCATTCATACTGTACTACTTGGCAATTCATCCATTCACACTCAGACTCTGGTGACATCCTTGGGAGTTCACCATCTTAGTCAAAGACATTTCGACATGTGGACTCGAGAAGCCACAGCTCAAAGCGCTAACCTTTCGGTTAGGAGACTACCTGCTCTACCTCCTGAGTCACAGCCACCCATGTGAGTATGGTTTGATCAGGACTGACCAACAGCAGCCATTTGATTTTGATCAAGATGTTGCTTACCTTTGATAATTACAGTAAGGCCATTCCAGTTCAGTGAGAAGAGCACAGACAAAACCCAGTGATAGAGAACTCTCTTATGTGAAAGAAACAAAGCTGAACCAGCAGGCTGAAGTTTTTATGTTCATGTACAACCAAATGGCTCATAAGATTTCATAAGAAAGATTTCAGCCCTAAAGTAATTAAGTTTCTCTTAATGCAGAACATAAGCAGACAAAAGCCTTACTACATTCATGGATTAGCAGGGATCCCAGGCTGCCTTAATTGTCTAACTGATTTTTTTAACTACTTGATTTGACAAAACAAGCTGTCCTGTTTTGTCTGGGCATCTTTTAGAGAGGTTCAAGTGAAGCTTTTGAAATGCAGCTCAGATCTCAGCATCTTGTTCTCACTTGTGCTATTTGCAGATCAACACTGGGTGAACAACAATCAGCACAGACCCTCAGTGCCTCCCTCCACTAAATGCATTCAACCAGTGCCTCCACAGCTCTGCAGAGACTTTTTCAATGGGCTTTTTTTATCATGGCTTCTTCTCCCTCTGCTTCTTGCCACAGATTTTAACTACCATACCCAATCAGAGCGCCCAGCCGTGTGTAATTATCCTGAGCACGCGCCTCCTGTCCGTCTCTCCTAAATAAATCGGTGGAAAGAGTCCTTAAGGGAGGTCCCAGCAGAGCTCAGGCTGAGGCCTAATTGGCCAAATCACTGGCGACACTAATCCTCTATCTGCTCAGCAGTCCAGCCATCGATGGGCTGCGTTTGAAAATAATCCTTCCCAGTACAAAGACATGAACCAGTAAGGGCCTCTAACTATAGGACACAGCTATTATTTCCAAAAGCTTAAATTCACTTGCTGTGAACAGTTGTCTTACCGCAGTAATAGAGTTTTGGCTTTCAGCTTGATTTGCCTTGAAATTCACAAGATGGTGGAATTGGAAGATTGAAGATCATAGAAAAACAAAAAACAGTCTCTCCTCATGGCATGTTTATCTTGATATAACCTAGTCCCTGCATTTGGATTCTAACTTAATGCATAGCAGCCCAGAATGTAAAACAGCAGATTGACATGCAAATTAGAGAGAATGCAGGCCCAACAGCAGAATGTGCTTCCCAGAATCAGTGGGACTCCAAGCCCAGACACAAGGACTAGTTAAAGTCAGTGGGCTTTGATATGGAGAACTCTCTTGAGTCATCTCTCTGCCCTGTTCCTGGCAACAGCTCCCCTCTCATGCTTTCCAAAAGAGAAAACCATCAGGCAGATTAAAGACCCAAGAATGTCTATAACAGATTTTTACAGCAAGGTTTCAGCTGCTCCCATGAGACATCTTCACTGAGATACATATGATCGCTGTTACTACTTAGATAAAATTAGACATAATAAATAAATATATAAATTCATTGACCTCAAATTTTAAATTGAATCAGGAAATGCTCCCGTGCCCAATGTCCAAACACAGCATTCCTAGGCACAACAAGTCTGCTCCTGTGTGCTCTGCTTCAAGGTTAAAAGATAATGTTGACTCTGAGAAGGGTACCTTGACACCAGTTATTTTTGTATTAATCTTGTGTAAGAATTATGTCTGAATGGATGTTTTAGTTGCACATCACGCATACAACATACACACACACATGGAATTCTTCATTTTGTTATGTCCAGCTGCTCCAAGCATGCGGAGCTCTAGATAAGAAAAGGAGACATCGGACTGTCTCCAGCTCCTGATGTTTTTACAGCTGTCTGTGTAAGGGGCCAGCCCAAAACTGATAAATGTATTAGGCTCTGTGTTTCCGGGTGCTTTTTTCCCTGCTCTCTTCTCCAGCAGCTTGTCTGAAGGAGGGAGCCGAACAACCCGGATTGTGTTCTGTAACCTTTATTTATATATATTTTTTTATAAACCAGCACTAAAATCAAGAAAGACGAACTCCTTCCTTACTCAGATTTGTCCAGTAAAAGAACTGGGGTATAACACTGTGCAGAACCACACCTAGCCTCCTAGCACATTATCATGCACATAGCCTAAGGCATATTTAAGATTCTTTTGCACAGTCTTCATTTTAAAACAAGTCAGCTGGGGAAAAAGTGCTGTCAAACTGTCATTAAGTTAATGTTAGGTTAATTAGCTATCTAGCTGTATTTCAGCCAACAAGAAGAGTATAAACCCAGAAGTCGTGTTGGTAGAACCAAAAGCCTGAAGCAAAAAGGATGAAGCTGGTTTTAGCTCCCATGCTGCACAGGCAGTGAACCAGCTTTAATCTCAAATGTGTCCCAACTCTTGCCACTTTGAAATCTATCATGAAAACTCAGTTGTTTTCCTGTGCCTTTGATTGATTCTTTTTTCTGCTGCACCTTTGCTTCCTCTGTTGCATTAGTGGCAACAAATTATCACTGCAAAGTAACTGCTCTTTAACTGTTTCTATTATCTTTGTCTATTTGTATTTTATTTTATTTTTATGTATTTTCATTCATTTGATCCATTTTACCTAATTTTATTTAGGCTTTAGGCTCAGTTTTTATAGCCTATTGTTTTTAATGCTATTCTAATGCTCTTCTTTTGTTGTGTAAATCACTCTGAATTGCCACTGTATTTGAAATGTGTTACATAAATAATGCTACCTTGCCTTGCCTAAAAATGAGAAGTCTATCTTTGTCTATCACTGTCTGAAATGTAAAACCTCCATTACCTTTCCAAAATATGTTGTGTGAAAACTGAAAGCTTCACATTAACAGACAATGGTGACATCAACAGCCCCCAGGTTTCAACTTCAGAGGGATGAGCATATTTTAAATTGTGGTGTGATGTCAAACATCAATGTGTATGTGTGTATGTTTGTGTGTTTCTCGCCATTCGTGAAAGAGCATTTATTGCACCTCATCAATCAGCTGGGACAATCATGTTGATACCCGGATCCACATGCATCCGACTTGAAATGACGAAGAGGGGAGGCTAGTGTTTGTGTGTGACCGTTTGTGTATTAGTACTTACCTCTTATACAGAGAGGAAAGCATGCAATAAATGTGAGCATATGCTCAAGGGAGAGTGCCTATAACTTGTAAGACAAGATATGGGAGGTGTTGCTACAGTATCAGCTGCAGCTGATATCAGTTTTTTCAGCTTGCAGAATTAATGTCAGTTTGAGGCAGGCACACTCTACTTCCTGTTGTTGGTTTCAAACAATTGTATCAAGCCAAGTGTAACCGTAGGAACGCTCAAGC
Source organism: Monopterus albus (assembly GCF_001952655.1). Lineage (NCBI taxonomy): Eukaryota > Metazoa > Chordata > Actinopteri > Synbranchiformes > Synbranchidae > Monopterus > Monopterus albus. The sequence goes on along the minus strand of NW_018127883.1, from coordinate 8,235,511 downwards.
TGTGTTTCTGGGAATGCTGCCACGGCCAAGCTGGCACTCTGCTGGCAGAGCACACTTTAACACACATTTAAGCAGTTACACATACACCCATGTTAGTTCTACTATACATAAGAGGACCATTTATTTACAACATAGGGAGCACCTAAACCAAATGCAAATTTTAACAATCTTTTGAAAAGACACCTGCTCACCAGAGGAGATCAGAGTCTCAGTTTAAGCTGCCCAGTCCCAATAACAAGAAGTTGACATTTAAAAAAGTTTTTAAGTTGATGTCACAACAGTGGCATCAACTGTATGATTAACCTCAAAAGAACCTGACTCTCAAACACTGATGTCAAGCAGAGGCCCTCTGTGCTGATTTCACTGGCAGGGAATTAAAAGTATAATATAATATAATATAAATACTTTCAATTAAAGACAGAAAACATGAAGAAAGCATGCTGCTTCCATAATTACCACACAATGGATGATTCATAATGGGGAGGAACAATCTCACAAAAGCCTCTCTCCTTAAGTTCAACTTCATAAAAAAAAACTTTCACCAACTCATTAAAAAAGTAAATAGCTCTGTTACTTTCTTCAGGTGTTTTGCATGTCAATCTGCTGTTTTACATTCTGTGCTGCTATGCATTAAGTTAGAGTCCAAATTTCTACCCCTTCCTAAATGTATTAATGTAGGAGCTGTGAGGAGTAAAATCCACTAAGGTGTAGCAGAGGCAGGATAGATGCCCTAACTCTTCTTAATTAACTATTCACAAGACAATATTTGTTCTCTACTTAGCTAATTGGACCTTAACTTCTTATAAAAAAATTGAAGTTTATATGAAAATGGCACAAATTAACTTAATTTCTCACTGAGAACTGATCTTTTCAGTAATGTCCTAACAGTTTTGCTTTTAATAAAAACCATTTAATGGCTTGATTTGTCTCTACCATAAAAAGGTTCAACTGTTAAAACTAAATCACAAATCTGTGTGCAGATAATCATTATATTATTTAAATCATGCTTCTACAGATTGTAAATTAATGCGTATTTAAGCATGAAAATGAGTCTTCATTTTGCATTTAGTGGCCTGGATGATGACAGTACAACCATGCTCAAACAGGCCTTTAATTAGCCCCCCGACCTTCCATTTCACCAGGATTATAATAAAGGCCTTGAAAGGTCTAACCATACTGGCTGGTACCTGTACACAATAAACAAAACAAACAAAAAAAATAGTCCAAGTCCTCCTACATTCCATAAATATATTCTCCTGAGCTAAACATTTAGGTGTCAGGCCCTGCTCAGTCAGAGAACAACAAAATAGCAAGCTTTTTCCAACCTGAGGATGTTGTCCACAATAAAGCCCTTTGACCTCGCCAGCTGGGTCAGAAAACTTCTCCTACTGCTGCCCATTTTCCTCTCTACCAGGTACAGCCTGACATCCTCAAACATCACCCCTTCACGCCTGGGAACACTGGCTTCCACTGGTCTTGATCTTTTCCTCACACGAGGCACAATGCGAGCCTGGGACATTTCTTTTGAGCTGAGTTCACTACAGTGTTTCTGAACCTCTAGGAATTTCTTCTTCTTGAGCCTTTGTTGTTGTTGTGTGCCACTTAACGTCCATCCAGGAAAACATGTACACTTTTGTAATGCCCCTGTTGTTTATGTCACACTTGTGGTTGTCTTTTTTTTTTTTTTTTTTTTTTTTTTACCTGACAGTGGGATAGTGTGTCAGTTGACGCATGCAGGGTTGGTGAGAGATGGCACTCAGGAAAAAGCCTTTGGCAACAGGTGCTGAGGATTTGGTGTTTACCAAAAACCACCTGCCAAGATCGAATGATTGAGAATATGAGAAAAAAAAGATAAAAACATGATGTTGGTGTGGTGTTATTCACTTCCAGTAAAAAAAATGCACATTTGGATAAAGTAAACACAGACGAATCCAGCTGCTACTTAAAAAAGGTGCTCAAAAGTTTTCCCACTCTCTTGACTGGAGCAACGCCTCACTCCTGGGAAATGCCTGAATTCTGGTCACCTCACAAACCCTTCACAGCTGTCCTGCCATGTCCAGTTTGTCTCGCCACTCACCGTCTCATTATGTCCGGACCAAGCCTGGACCATCTGCTCCACCACTTTAATTAGCTTACTGCCTAAAGTGAGTCTTTGTGGGCATTTCCCCCGAGATCCCACAGGCTCGTACCCGGCCTTTCCACACACATACTGTGTGCAAGCCATTGACGATTAGGAACATTTACTGAGAGAAAAGACTTACAGATATAAAGTATTTACATTGTTCAGGAATCCAAAAAGAAACCAGATCATCTTTTAAACTTCTCATTTTTTTGTTTTCAAAGATATAATTACAACATTTGCTAATGTCATTTGTTGTTTTGATTTTCTGCGGTGGTTAACAATGTGAAAGAAAAGCTTTAAATGTCACTCTGGTGTAATTATCTACAATAATACATGTGCTTCAGTTGACCAAATAGAAATGATTTGCTGATTTAGGCAGAGGGAAAAACATCTTCATCTAATTACCAAAGCCTCTGTTCATTTCTCCACTTTTATAAGCCCACCTTGCCTCTGTCTCCTAGACAGAAATGATTATACAGTTCTCATTAGCATGGAGTTCTGAGGGTTAATGGGTGTCACAGGGCAGACGCAACTAATTGTTTGATGATATGAGGGTGCTGGCCCCCATCCAAACTGAGACTGATGAAATTCTAACATCCCTAGGACAAATTGTTGTTGCACTGCCAGCAGTTATCACTGCAAGTGTAATCAACTCCAATTTTCCCATCTAACTTTCTTCAGGAGCTCTGTGAGCGCATGATAACATTTCCTAATAATTCTAACTATCATACATATTTACTTATGGTTTAGAAACCAAAGCTAACCTAGCTCTACATTATTTTGTCAATTATACCTAATAATTCAATATTGTATCATCATTACAGATCTACAGTACACATCTCATATACCACTCTGAAAGGGACCAGTCTGCAAGAGTCTGTTCCACCTACTTTAATTCCATTTTGATCAAGAAATGTTTATTTTGAATCCTGGACTTGTTAATGAGTTATTTGTGCTTTACTGCTACTTTTAATTAAGGGATGGGTCTAAATACCTCCTCCATTGAAGACATTTGTAGAATATTTTCATTTGAGAAAATGGTGCCCCCATAAAAATCATATATCACCTTATAATCTTGATGTGGCTGGAGTGTTAGCAAACAGTTTCCTTTTCAAATGCATCCAGCTGGTGGCACGAAACATCATTAGTATTCATTTGAAGTCCAATTTGAGGCAGCTTGACTAATGTAAGATTACAGTTTTTCTCAGTCATTCATTCATTTTCTACCGTTTGTTCCCTGAGCCGGGTCACGGGGGGGGGCCGGAGCCAATCCCAGCCGGCAATCGGGCGGAGGCG
>NW_018127883.1:8201445-8231788 GCF_001952655.1 Monopterus albus | reverse complement strand
GTTTATCTCACACTAAGATTGGACAGGATTCACATTTACCCTTTTACTGTTTTTACTGTCATTGTGATAAAGAAGAATGGTTGTTTTACAGCACTGCATAGCACAAAGGAAAAGACACAACTTTAAAAATGTAAACACAGGAAGCACCCCCTAGATAAAACAATTGTTCTCCCAACTTTCAGCTGCCTTTGACCAGCCTTGGTGCTATGCACTGCTTGCATATGCTTGCCAATTCAAGGTTGATGAAATGCATTTCTGAGGCATTTCACAGTAACTGGTTGATCATTGGTTGATCTAATGCTTCACGCATTCCCCTTCATTAGTGAAAGTCAAGTCACCTGAGAGCAGTTCAACAATTCAAACAAAGTAGCAATAAAAGTATAATACAACTGTATAGAGACTAGTTTGCCCATTTTGCATGTAATGACATTTGCAATGAACTAATGACTTGTTGTTTAGGAAGTCAGACCGTTCAACAAAAAAACCATATAATACATTTTGATCAGCATGACATAAGCAACTAATAATGTAGAAAACAAAAGACAATTGTATGTGCCAAAGAATTTGGAATTTGTTACTGGATGATGTGGAGGTTGAACAAGTAGTTTTGAAAATCAGGGGGCAGCTGTGGCTCAGGAAGTAAAGCCATCATCCCCTAACCAAAAGGTCAGAGGTTTGATTCTCGTTCTCCCCAGTCCACATGTTGAAGAGTCCTTCGGCAAGACACTGAATGCCAAGCTTCCCCCAGTGGCCAGAGCAGAGCCTAGTAAGGACAACGCCTAGCGGGAACAATGCTGCCATCAGATTTTGTGTCTGAGTTGGCACTGCAAATGGCTGCCACACTTCTGTAGCAGAGACAAATTGCTTGGCCAGTAAAAGTGATTATCATTTCTGATCAAGGAAATGTACAAAAGTGACTGTGAAAAATATCTGGCTATTATCTTGTTATTTAGTTGCTAACTTTATCTGTGAGCTGTTTACTGGAAAAGGTTGTAGGTTTACCATAATTTATCCAACAGAGCATACAAAAAAAAAGAAAAGAAAAACACAGGTAAGGTAAGTCTTATTATTTTGTTTTCTTGCTGAGGGTTGCTGTTTTGTATCAGGAATATTTGAGGTTAAGGATACTTCCTACCAAACTAAGGCTGTGTTGAAGGAAAAACACACTGACAAAACAAAGTGATGGACGTAATGGTCTCCTTTTGTTTTATTAGATATGCTTCTTCATTAATTTGCCTAAAGCCATGCCTTAAGGCTGTATTCATTATATAGAGAGTTTGCAATTTGCTGCTGGGTAATGAGACAATCAAATACATGCACAATATTACAAAAAATAATTGGAAAATGTAGAAAAAAAGGGATGATTCTGTCATTTTTTATTTAAAAAATGTACACAAACGCAAAAGCAACAGAGGTTTGTATCATCACCATCATACTGAGTCCAGTGAAAAGTTTCAGGTATTTCAGAAAACACACTTTTGCATTTTTGTAGAAATAAGAAGATTGATACCACCACTCTCACATCTGAATATTAAATATGCGACTAGAGCCAGGAAGTAATGAGCTTACCTCTAATGCTTACCAATTTAGGTTACTATGGCCAACCATTGTTTAAAACACACACACATATGCACACACACTGCTACAACATGAAACTTCACCATTAAAGATTCCTATTTGTGTACATATTAAAGAAATGAGATACAATATGTTTATTAGTGAGCTTTACATGTGCTGGTAGGCATATTTAACACTGCAGTGAGTCAGACTAGCTCTTTTTTTTATCACACAGATGTCTTATCATCTACTTCTCAAGAAAGATAATATTTTTGTCTGAATGCAATATTTTACAGGAGATAATCTATGTGCTTTTGTTTCTCTTTATTTATTTATTTTTTTATTTAATTGTTAATTTATTTTTTAGGCCAAGACGTAGATTAGACGATTATAACCACTTTAATGTTTGTATGCTAAATAGCAGGTTATAGCTTAGTTTAGTAGAGTGACAGGAAGAAAACTTAGCTTAGTCTGGATTTATCTGAACATACAGTAGGTTAACAAAATTTACATAATATTACCTGTAAAGCTCACTAGTGAACATGTTATATCTAATTTGCTGAATCTGTACAAAAACCAAAGTAGAAAAATTCCACTTAAAAATAAATCTATAAATGATGCACTCTGCCTGACTGTAAAGGAAGCATGCCTGAGCAGAAGAAATCTGTGAGATTCTATTATTACACTGTGGTTTCTTTAGTATTTTATATACAATGTTTTTGAGGAAGTTCCTGCTTCCCCTTCATGGATGCCATAACGCAATCTTGGGGACAAGTTTAGATTTTTTAGAAAATACCATGAGTTGCCACATTACTTATGGATGAAGCAGAGAGAGAGAGCGAGGGAGAATATATGTTAGTTTTAATGAGGTGACCTCCCTGTGTGTACTTCTCCCTGTTGAAGCTGACTGGTGTGTAGGAGCTGCTGTATGTGACAGGTCAGTCTACTACTGTACTTCCAAAAGCACACTAGCTCAGAGGTTTCAGGTTGAGATAGAAATGAACCTGCCATCCAGAGAGGAGTGCGAGGGCTGGGACCATGAGCAAGTAGCCCTCTTCATGTGCAAGGTGAGTACAAGAAAAATGGGTGACAGAATGAATCAAAATCAGAAAAACAGAAGATGCTAAGGGCACATGCTGACCTATTTTTTCATATTAAAATTTTCAGTAGGTCATTCTAGCTAAAAGGGGTATATGGGTCATGACTGTTATCTCATGTTTGACCATTTCTGTTCATAAAACTTGTTGGTATGACACAAAGACAAGTATCTTAGAATTAATTCTGTTAATCAGAATGCTAAATCTATATGTTTGCTGCCCTCAGAACAAAATGCAAGACTGTGCAGCCACTGTAATTAGACTGAGAATTAATGGACAGAGACTTCTGGTGAGTTACTCATATTTTCTTTCTTTCCCCTGAATATTCTTTTTGTCCCTCTTGTAGTGACATAATCTACTAATTCATTCAGGATTGTGGTTGTGCTCAGTTTATTATTTTAATTACATCAAAATGGACAAACCCTCCCAACGATTTATTATATCATGGTATTAAAGCCTGCAGAGTAATTACATATCCTAAAGCTATTTCTGCTTGTCTGTCAAACTGTTTTCAATACCAAATATTTGTTTCCTCTCATTTTAAACTCAGTTGTGTTTACACATGTTTGTTTTTCTTATATAGATATATTTGAATCCTAGAGCTTTAAATGTCAAATTCTTGAATAACAAATTAAATAAACTGAAGCTTGATTATTTTTTTTATGAATCTTAAGCAGAACTACACAGCTGAAAAACAGAAGAGAGTTTGCAGGATATGAAACATGACTAGTGTAAACTCACATGGTTGCATTACTTCCCACACTCCCTTGGCGTGCAATGAGTGTACCTTTGAATATAGAAGTGAATACAACAGTTGCAGCTTCTGCTTTGATATTGCACTCACTGCTTCCTCACCATCATCCACACTGTGAGCACAGTCTCTGAGGGCCCGTCGATGTTTCTGTGAAGCACACTGACACAATGAGAGCAGGTGAAAACTGTCTGCGCCTCAGTTCGGGTGAGAGGATGAGTCACAAGGCTATAAAAGCTGTAATCTCTACTTATTTAAGTATCATTAAATCTACTTCAGTCATGAGGGGGAACCTGTTTAAAGAGGATTACATGGAGTAAAATAACTGAAGCATGGGTTTATAACTTTTTAATATTTAGCAGGTTGAGTATCCTAATAAAACCTCAGTAATACCTCCAGTGCACTGGTATGCCTATATAAGCATTTATTCATTCAAATGCATCTTTTTAGTGGTCACGCTATAAAATAGAGAAACACTCCACTGTCCTATTCATTATTCACTGACACTAAACCGATTCTGCTTTAGTTGCATCATGAATATACTTCTCCCTGTATCTTGCAGGTTTATCCCCCTCTAGATACTATGTGCTCACTGTGGATTTTTATCAGTCTAAGTGATTAATGTTTCAGAGCAGAGGGTTTGATGTGTGAGTAACCAGTGCAAATGCTAAAAATACATATGTATACAGTATGTGTATTGACTGATAGAACCCATAGCTGCAGATCCAGGAAGTACACCAGGTAAACACATGTTAGTACTGAACACAAATTTTTCACCATGGCTATACAGCTGGCTAAACACCAGCTTCAAGGCTACAGAGCCTGACAAATGTTTCCAGTTACACACACTATCATTTTAAATCGCACATAGCTGTAGCTGTGCAGACTTTGATATATTTGACTTTTAGCCTCGCCAGCAGTGCAGCCATGTGGACAGCAATATCCACTTCTTTGGTCTACACTCAACTATCCCAGCAACTCTGGGATTGATTTCCAAAGTCTGTACACACATTCATAGTTGCCACAGCATGGATCCTACTGATTTCTTGGATCCCCTGACTTTTGCTTGCCACCAAGAGGTTCATATACGGTAAGCTGTTCAGGGTGAAATATATTAACAGCTGCTGAATGGTCCCTAGGGGATAAATTTGACTTTGGTGACCACATGGATTGGCCTATAACTTATTCATTCAATACTGCAGACACAATGGAGGCCTCCTTTTTTCTATTTTTATTCCCACTACTTACATTGCTCTCTGGGGATTATAGTATTTGTTGGTTAGCTCACTTCCTTGTTGCAGGCTGAAATATTTCAACAACTGGATGGATTACAGTTATACTGTGTACAGATATTCATGGTCCCCAGACGATAAAGCCTGCTTGGTGATCCCAAGACTTTTCATTTGGTGCCATCAACAGGTTGCCATTTTCAAGTCTGAAATGATGTATTCACATAGCCTACTGGATGTACTACCACAAAATTTTTCCCAAGCATTACTTTTTCACCATTGTCAGGACAAAACTGAAATTTGTTCAGTACTGTGACCAAAAACTAAAATGTGAATATTACCTGCTACATATCAGCATTTTGGCATTGTCAGTCACCGTGAGCACGCTATCATCATGACATTAGGATTTAGAGCACTGATGAGTCTCACCATAGAACTGCAAGCATGGCTGTACACTCCTGTGTGACAACATACTGTATGCTATGTGATAGATTACTTAATCAGCACACTGTAAAGAGGTCTGCATAGGCTGTATATACTGTAGTACAATTTGTCTTTTTGTCCTTGTAGTCACCATGTACCTCACTGCTGTGTAAATCAAAACAGTGTTTATATTTATCTGTGTTCTCAAAAAGTTTTAACATCTTTAGCTAAAAAGTGATCAGTCTAAAACATTTGTCAATTTAAGACATGTTTTGTCTTTGATTTTCTGTGGAGTTTCATTAGGTAGCAGTAGGTCTTTACTGCTTCAGTTACAAGCATTGTTGTTTATTACTATCCAGTTCCTTTTCTTTTTTTAACAAAAGACCTGCAGTTGCCTCTTGCAATGAAATGTCACTTCCTGCACCAAGAATATTTTACAAGAGCTGTAAACTGTGATGCATTAGTGTAGTTCAAATTACTTGTGTATAACAAACCAGACTGAAACAGGACAGCCACCTACTCACCTTTTTTGTTTCAGCAACTGCTCCACATGTGTTTTGCTTACAGTAAGCTGAGATGTTTGCTCTCCACTGTGCAGAATGTGCAGTTTGACATGAACTGTTTTTACATTTTCTACATAGTGTTCACAAGTGTGATGTGGAAACCTCTAGTGCGCAACTGACTCTTCAGTTCAGTAGAAAATAGCTTGTAATCAAACTCTTTTTTATGTGGACAAATCATATGAGGTAGAATAACACAATTCAAATGAGAACATTTCTGTATGTCTTAAAACATGTGTCAAGGGGGCAATCCATGTATCAGTACCATTAAGACACATCCCTGTGAAGTTATTATACATGGCACACTTATTTTTCGTAACCCTATGGGTGTGTGTTTTGCTTTTACTGCAGTCACTCTGCTGAAAATACAGCAGAAAAGTAAGAAGAATTGTTTATAATAAGCACTGTTTGACTCATCAGAAGCTCAGCATGTGTCTAAGGGCAGAGAGGGCCTGTACTGTGGGATCTGAATGTCATCTAGTGAGTGTTCTGCTGCTATTGCAAACCCTTGCCTTTGGCTTACTTTGCATATTCATATGACAGCTATACAGTAGAGGCCACAAAGGTCATAAAATCCTTAAGCAAATAAAAGTAAGAAGGCAACACAGATCCAAACTTCTGTCATAAGCTTACATTACTTTCTGCTTTGAATGCAGCTTCCTCACATTACATCATTTGGTGGGTATGAATGAGCAGTGAAAGAAGCACAGTCTAATTCTGTCTGGGTGATGGATGACTGTATACTAAATACAGTGTGGATGGGAATGACTGACAGTCAGCACATTGTAGATAAAGGTAATCTCCATCTTTCTGATGTCATGTTCACTCACACAGGTAGACAGGTTAAAAGAGATATGTAGTAGATCAAAAGGACTGTCAGCTTCCATCCTTGTGATACTACCTGCATGTGGCCGCTGTGTAAAAAAGTGACTTTCAACTTCTGTGTATGATATCAACACATGAAAGCCACTCGGACAGACCAGGATATAGACAAGTTTAATATCTATGTATGTATATGTATATATATATTTCCCAACCGCCCCCCACTTTGGGGCAGTCTTATATTCCTTCCGTCAGCTCAGGTCCTCTACCAGAGGCCTGGGAGCTTGAGGGTCCTGTGCAGTATCTTAGCTGTTCCTAGCACTGCACTCTTCTGGTCAGAAATCTCAGATGTTGTTCCTGGGATCTGTTGGAGCCACTCTCCCAGTTTGGGGAGTATTTCTCAAGCTTCTCATGTTCCTTCTTCCTGATGTTGCTATCGCTTGGGATTGCTACATCTATCACTACGGCCTTCTTCCTCTGTTTGTCCACCACTACTCTGTCCGGTTGGGGTGACCTCTGCATGGTATGCACCACCATCAAACAGAAGAAGTGGCTGATGTTGAAAAATCCTACCAGTGACTGGACAAAGCTGGACTGAAAGACAGCACAGAGGCACTAATCCTGGCAGCACAGGAACAGGCTCTAAGTACAAGATCAATAGAGGCAGGGGTCTACCATACCAGGCAGGACCCCAGGTGCAGGCTGTGAAAAGATGCCCCTGAGACAATCCAGCACATAACAGCGGAATGCAAGATGCTAGCAGGCAGGGCATACATGGAACGCCATAACCAAGTCTAAAACATTCACTTTAAAATATAAAGGTGTCACTCAAGAGCAGCATGTTTACTGAAAACTACTAGGTAATTGCAACTAAATATTAGTAGGATGGGGGGTGAAAAATTACCCACATACTTGGTGCAGATGGGATTTTAATACAGAGGTCTATGGTACAAAGGAGAGGCTGGTGCTTGTAAAGATGTTGTGTCTCATTTGAACAAGCATAGACAATCCTATAAATAATTCAGTGTGTGAGCAGTTCCTCATGCACTGGGGTGAACTGTTTGATATTTTATTTGGTGTCAAAAGACTATGTCTGATTTTATATAGATGAGCTTTTTTCTATTATAAGCCAATGGGAAGATAAAGTATGTATCTGTAAGGCCATGGTTCACTTCTTTGAAGGAAGTAAAGCTTTTCATATTAAGTGATCTCACTCTCTGATTTGCAAATGATTAAAACTCAAGCTCTGCTTAAAGGGCTTTTACTATGCTATTACGGTATGCTATGGGCTTATTCTTAGAGGTTACATATCCTTTTCTTAAACCAAGGTTCCCATATTCATACACTTAAGTAGAATGAACTGCATTAAAGCCAGTCTGTGCAATATTTCATATAGATTATAAACAGCTTTGGAAAACTAAATAATCATTGCGCTTGGAGACTCTCCATCCTATTCACATCAAAACTAACTAGAGAGATTAGACCTGTACCTCATATGTTAACCTTTTATCACAATCTCTTCTCTCCTCAAATATTTGTTGTCATGGATCTTCATCATGTTATGACAAATATATAACAGAGATAGAACAAGTAATGAATTATGAATGAAAATGAAAATACATAATTTAGCAGGATTTGTTGCATATTTTATGGTAATCATTTCCTTTCATTAATGAATCACAGTTGCCTTACTGCAACAGAAATATTAAACTGTAACAGCGCGGGGGGGGCATTTAGATAAACTTTTCAAAATGCTTTCTGGTATGGAATTATGTAATGTGGTGTTTTTTTTTTTTTTTTTTTTTGTTTTTTTTTGGTTAGAGGGTTAGACTAGTTTTATTCACAAAAGGGAAACCAGGCAACAGTACACAAACAACATCTCCCTATCTTTGCTTTTTAAGAAACTGTGCTTTCTGCTCTGTTTCCCACACAATATTGGTACATAAACTATCAGTTATCACTGCATTTGTATGTAATTTTATGTTTCAGTACTGCATTAAAATTGTCCATAAATTAAAAAGTTCTATTTGAAATTTCTATTCTTGAGGGTCATGTTATAAGTGAGCCATTCAGCTGAGCACCCATCCTTTAATGTCTCCATGGAGGTGCTGCAGTGTCTAACCAACAGAGATGAAGTGCTGCTATGTGTTACTGTGCATATTCATGAATGTACAGTAGTGTATGAAACCATCTCTGACCCTGCAGCCCTCACAATATTGTTCAGTATCAGTATCTCTGAAAATAAAGGGAGTTAAAAATGTGACATTAATGAGATGCTGCCATCTCCTGTTAGCTACAAGGTAATGCATTTCCATAACCACTATGATACATACTGTACTTGGAGTATCATATCTGCTATAAGGAATCACAGTCTTGTATGAACTCTGTACTCTTAATATTGTTATATGTCTCAAATGTGTTCACAATTGATTTCTCTGTTGCTTTCACAGAACCTCTCTGAAAGTATCATGAGTAAGTTTAGTCTCATCCACCAACCGTAAGTAACACTTTACCATCATCAGCACACACCTCCATCCTCCTTCCTTCTGTTCTTATTCTGTCTCCCAGGGGCAGATCTAGAAATTTTGGACAGGGTGGCCAGACTGGAGCACAAATTCAGAGAGGGGTAGCACAATTTGAAATACATCTAAAAAGCAAATTAAATCCCTAGTTTTATGAGATAATAAACTATACCTTATTAAGAATCAAGTTGTTTACCCTGTGTAAAATTGAGACCCACATAGTGCTTTTTTAGCTAACTTTGGCTGCACTCCTTATTTACTTCTGACTGGGGACATCACTGCTGCACAGTAGCAACCCCCTGAGGCAAATCATGCCAAGTACTCCACAACAACACAACTGGAAGAAATTAATGCAAATATCATGCTGCATACATGATATAAAATTAAACTAGTTTGACCAATATCACTAATTTTAAAGCACCAGAAAAATGTTAGTTGTATTTAAGGCAATAAATTTTCATTGTTTTTCATTTTTCATTCATTAATACTGACAAGCATCACATTTTGGCCACCCCCTGGTTCTGCCCATGCTGTCTCTGACACTATTAAACTAAATTTGAATAAAACTGAAATTAGTCAAACTGACACTTTGCCAATATACTGTAGGTGTATCAAAGTAAATAACACATCAACTAAATGAGGGGCTTTTTAAAATTTTAATACAACAGAATTGTTTTAATGTGGCATAGACTTTTTTCACAGCAACCATTTAGATTTATCACAGCAGTAAAAGCAAAGGTGAAACAAATTTTGTTAAGGATCTCTCATTTGTGGTGCAATCATTCATACACCTGTTCCTGTTATAACCCCTGACTGTATATAAAGGATGGAGAAACCTTCTATAATGTTACCTATTCATTGGTTTTCTGAAGAGTGGTTTTTAAGCTCAAGTCTAGTCATCGCCATATTAGTAATGCATCACTCCGCCGCCTACGGCGAGACCCTCCCACCAGTCACTCAAAGCGGCCGCACCCTTAATTATGCATTACTTTTAGTCTCAATATAATTTAAATGGGAGAGTTATATCACAATTCACCCTTTGTATAGATGTCATGGAAAGGAAATTTAGCTAAAAAAACCAAAACAGTTTTTTGTACCAGGCTGTAAACATGTTTATTTCTGCTGAGCATTCTAACATGGGAGCCTATGGGGACTGACTCACTTTTGGAGCCAGCCTCAAGCGACCATTCCAGGTACTGCAGGTTATAACTTTTCTTTTTTTTTTATTCCTGTTTTTATGTGTTTAACCATATACTTGTTGAACCAGGAAGTTATGTTAGATCTATAGCATGCAGTGTATCCATTGGTACTAGCTTTGTAGTCATCTCTGCACATGTCAAAACTACAGAACTAACTTAGAACTGACTTGTTAATCACATACAGTAGGTCAACTATGACATTTTATTCTATGTCACAAACATTTTGCTACTCACTCACCCACCCTGTGGCTTTGGCTTTTTTCTCATTGTGAATCATAAACAATTGGTTCCTTAAAAATCCTAAAATGTCTTTTAATTAATGAACAATATGGACATTTCTCATAAACAGATAACTTCCTTCTTCCTGCTTTTCTGCTGTGGTTCACTATGATCAGAGGTGGAACAGATATTTAGTTTGAAAAAAAATCTCCATGGCGACCGCACACATACATAGAGTACACACAAACACACACACACTGTAGTAGATCATCCTCTTGCCACATAACAGGAAAGACTGTGCAGTTATTTTTTTTTTTAAATTCACCTTTCTATTTATACAGAATACTCTGGATTACAACATAGTACTTTTCATGACACACCATGCATGACCTTACGCATTCAGATTTAAAGCTAAAAACTGCCATGGAAGGAATAACATACACCCATTTTATACCCGCCAAGATGTCTTTAGCTGTGCTTCCACTACTGTACCCTAATGAGCAGTAGACCCAGTACTTCACTTAACCATCACCAAGTATAACCACATGGTTTGACGTGGTCCATACTGCTTTGCTTTTCTACAGTTTTTCTTAAACCGGCAACTGTTGCATGTAAGACATCATGCATCACTGGAAGGCAACATATGTCAGATGTACGTACAGTGCCTATAAAAAGTATTCACCTCTTGAATGTTTTACCCTTTTATTGGATTTATAAATCATTCATGGGCAATATATTTTTGCTTTTTTGACACAAAATTACAAAAAAGCTCTGTAATGCCAAAGTGAAAACAGGTTTCTACAGAGTAATGTCAATTAAATAAAAATATGTAATGGGAAATAAGTGACTGCATAAATATTCACCCCCTTTAAAATGACTGACCTAATTCAACAGGGGTCCACCCCATCGGTGCTAGTAGTGAAATGGGGGTCACCTGAGTGCAGTGAATGTGTCTCTAGTGATTGTAGTATAAAGACACCTGTGTCTGGAAGGTCCAGTCACTGATTAATCAGTATTTTTGGCTACAATTACACCATGAAGACAAAACAACACTCCAAGCAACTCAGAGAAAAGGTTATTGAATAGTATAAGTCAGAGGATGGATACAGAAAAATTCCAAGGGCACTGACTATCCCCCGGAGGTCAGTTAAATCCATCATCAAGAAATGGAAGGAATATGGCACATGTTTAAATCTGCCTAGATCGGGTTGTCCTCACAAACTGAGTGACTGTGCAAGAAAAAGACTAGTGAGAGAGGTCACCAAGACACCTATGACTACTCTGAAGGAGTTACAAGCTTCAGCAGCTGAGATGGGAGAGACTGTGCATAAAACAACAGTTGTGTGTGTTTTTCACCAGTCAAAGCTTTATGGGAGACTGACAAAGAGAAAGCCACTGTTGAAGAAAACTCGTAATAAATCTCGACTAGAGTTTGCCAAAAGGCATGTGGTAGACTCCATGGTCAAGTGGAAGAAGGTTTTTTGGTCTGATGAGACCAAAATGGTGCCTTTTGGCCATCAGGCAAGATGTTATGTTTGACAGACACCAAACACTGCACATCACCACAAACACACCATCCCCACTGTGAAGCATGGTGGTGACAGCATCATGCTGTGGGGATGCTTCTCGGCAGCCGGCCCTGGAAGGCTTGTAAAGGTAAGGTAAGGTAAAATGGATGTGGCAAAATACAGAAAAATCCTGGAGGACAGTCTTATTCATTCTGCAAGAGAACTACGGTTTGGGAGAAGATTTATTTTCCAGCAAGACAATGACCCGAAGCATACAGCGAAAGCTACAGAGAAATGGTTTAAAGACAACGAGGTGAGTGTTCTTGAGTGGCCGAGTCAAAACCCAGACCTCAATCCAATAGAGAATTTGTGGCTGGACTTGAAAAAGGCTGTTCACGCCTGATCCCCATGCAACCTGGCAGAGCTTGAGCAGTTTTACAAAGAAGAATAGAGTAAAATTACAATGTCCAAATGTGCAAACCTGATTGAGATCTATCCACACAGACTCAGTGCTGTGATTGCAGCCAAAGGTGCATCTAATAAATATTGACTTGAAGGGGGTGAATATTTATGCAATCACTTATTTCATGTTACATATTTTTATTTAATTGACATTACTTTGTAGAAACCTGTTTTCACTTTGACATTTGAGAGGTTGTTTTTATTTCTTTTTTCAAAAAGCTAAATTGTATTGACCATGATTGATTTATAAAATCAATAAAGGGTAAAACATCCTAGGGGATGAATACTTTTTATAGGCACTGTAGGTTTAAAAAGGGCCTGCGGTACAGATGCAATTACACAAAGGGAGAATGCTGATGAGAGCATGTGCAGTGTTGTTTGTCTAGACTGTAGTCTACATTGTTTTTGAAAATATTCTCCTTGTGCAAATAGTTTGGAATGTAGCAATTGCTGTTGTTATGGTATCTTAAATATGATGCCACATGTGTTGGGCCAATCACAAGAAGCAGCTGCCTAGCCAGTTATGGGTGATAATCCTCTGCACACCCACCCCTCCCCCTCACATACCTGGACCTTGCTTTTAGTACTACTTCCTGAGAGGTGCCGACATTTAGTACCCAGTCCATTCTTTCAAAATGAACTGAATGTAGTGGAAACGCATGCAGTACCCAAGATGTGTTAATTGGCTCGACATGTTTCAAAACAGTCCTTTAGAGGAAAACCCCCATTACCTGCATGACAAAAGTGTGTCTAACAGTGACAGCAGTAATGATAATGTCATGAAGTGAAACTGGCTTTAGGGTTAAAGGAAGAAATAGGTTTAGGTATGTGTTTTGGTTTAAAGTTGTTATGATTATGGTTAAAGTGAGGGCCTAGTGACTGCATTACCTCAATGAGTGTCCTCACAACTATAGTAAGACCAATATGTGTGTGTTTGTGGGTCTGTGACAGGGAGTGAAAAAGAGAAGTTATTTTTCTTACCAAGGCGTTGGAACATGTTCCCGCCCCTCTGTGACAAAAACATTCATTTACATTCATGTGAACAACCTGGCAGCACAGGGTTCATGCCTGAGTGGAATGAGGCACAAAAATGTAAACTGTTTGATTAAACATGAATATGGATACGTTAGGTAAACTCGCTGCTCCTGCCACAGCAAAGATACGGTAAGAGGTTGTGCTTTATTTGGACTATTGTGTCTACGTAAACAATGACACATTGTCACTTTTTGCTAATGCTTTTTAATATCTACTTGACTGTGGCTATATTTGGCACTTTGGACAAAAGCTTTCTTATGATTTTGCAGTATAGCATCAGTAAAAGTAGTGTGTTTTTTTGATTATTAATACCTTGTCTTCACAAAAAAATTAAAAGGTTAAAACTTGGGCAAAAATGTCACTGCATTATTTTGGGTGTAAAAATAAGTGTTTTTATCATTAGATAAACCAAAACTTGTCAGTAATGTGATAGTATATATATTTATATTTTTAAAAAGCTGGGGGGTTTTTTCCATTTTTTGAAGACTTGTTTCTGAATGACTGTCAAATTGTGTGTTGTCCAGGCAGCTTCAGAAGATTGTTCAAGATATCAAGAAAAATGATGGCAGCTTACTGAATAAACTAAAAAGGTCAGTATCCTGCACTTTGTAGTAGTATTTGGCACTAATGTTATACATGAAAAAATACAGTAGAAATGTATCAGTCTAAATGTATGTGTCTCTAAGCGGGAGACAAATCTCAGGAACATTTGGTGATATTTTTTTAAAAAAAGTTTCCATGAGGTGTTTTTATACGCATCAGTGGTGAATGTCAATTCCTCTTTCACAACCGTTGGAATAAGACAGAGAGCCACAAAACAAAAATAAGTCCAACAGATGGTGCTTTCACTTTCCATTCCTAAAATGAGTCCCCTTAAGATACAAGAATAGATGACACAGGTATTCCTGTAGGTATTTATTCTCCCCATGTCTGGTACATATGCACATCAGTCTGCTAACTGCATTTATGTAAATGTAGACTTTTCATAGTTTTACAGCACAGGTGTCTGCTGTAAATTGATTTATGTAAATGAAATGTGTCTTGCACCAAGAAAAGGTACTATATCTAGTCAAGCAATTCCACTTCAGTACATTAAAATCTCAGTTTACATTTTGTATCCATAGTAAGGAAATGTGTTCAAGTCACTGTCAAATTGTCACTATTTTTCTATGTGGCAGACTGAAAAGCAAACCTCTTCCAAAGGTACCAGCAAGAGATTACAGAGGTAAGGACCATGTCTCTTTATCACTGCCTCCACATAAAATGGTGTCTGGCTCCACACTAGCACAAACTGTGCTGTTATTAAAACCTTTTGAAAACTGAAAAAGAAAAGAGTTGAGCGTTGTCCTGTGGTTGCTGCACAGATATCCAGACATCTTTATTCAGGTCTGCCAATGCTCAAATACCAATGTGTACAATCAAAGAGTTACTGTACTGTAAAAATCAGCGTAATCATTCTGTCTGTCCATAACACAGCCTGAAATCAATTCCAGTTTAAGTATTTCACAGTCTCATTCTGTGAATTATTCATATCAAGTGGATATCCTCCTAAATTAGTCTTTTTTAATGGAAAATTCCCACTATGTGTCCCACCACCAAAAAATAAATAAAATAAAATAGAATTGGCAGTAAAAGACTGCAACCTTGAATGATACCCACTAGATTCATCTAACTCAGGTCACAAAGTATTTTGCAAAGAATGCAAATGTAGTTGTCCTACACCTTTCACACTCAATTTGTCTTACTGTAGTACTGTAGGAAGGGAGTCTTTTAGTCAGATAAACAGAATGATTAGAATGAGCAACAACTTTTTCCATGTAAAAAAAAAAGGTGGGAGGGGGTGGATTTCTATAACTCAGCCTTTCATAACTGCAAAGCCGCACATGGATGGTCTGTTAATTGTTCTGGGTTACCCATACATAACATTCAGGACTGTGTTTAATGGTGACAGATCACTGTGTCAGTGATGTTTTAAATTTTACTAGTAAATACAGTGCAAAAGTACCAGTCATATTAGCAAAATTTATTTAAAGTATGAAAAATAAAATATAATAGCATATAAATTCAATTAATAAAACACTTAATGAATTACAAGCATTTAAGCTAAATTTTTGTCCCACAGCTGCTCATAGTGGAGCAAATTTCATTTTTACTTTTGAGTAGTGTATGCTGATCACAGGTTTTCCATACAGTGGTTAGGACTAAAGAGTACTATATGTTTTTTAAAAGTGTAGTTGAGTTATATAGTATAGCATAAAATTCCGAGTACAACAAATTAACTTCTACTTCCAAAAAATGAGTTCTGTTGGTAAACACACACACACACACACACACACACACACACACACACACAAATTAAAATAAAAATTACTGACCTGAGGAAACTCTTACACAATATAAGGATTTTATGCATATGTCACGAAGAATGAAGACTGTAATGTATATTGATGGAAATCTGCCTGTGGCACACGTTTCATATCGGCACCAACAGTTTATGTTCACAAATTCAAATTCATCTTTCTTCCTTAATGTTCCAAAACTGCATCAGAAAACATTCTAGGTAACTTGTTTCTCGGTTGTTGTGTACAACACACATCTTTTCACTAATCTATAATGACACATCAAAAATGTCAAATTACAAGCTTATACCTGACCATTTTAATCTGAAAACACAAAGATACACAACATACCACTTTGAACTTTAGCTTCAATTTGCCATCAAAGAAGCCTCAGAATTCCACTAAATTTACAAACTTACAATACAAAAACGGTGCAACTGAGCTGCAGACACAAGAAGATACCACTTCACCCTTCTCTAGATGTTGCTTTGAGAAGCTTCACATAATTAAATTGCATCATAGGAACAGAGATAAGGGCACTTGTTGAGTGATTATACAATAGGGCAAAAGGTTAAGAGAACACACTCTGCTGGTTCCAACAAAGAAGATGACTTGTGCTAGGACTAGAAAATGTACACCTGCTCAGATGAATGTAATGCTTAGGTAGAAATCCACAAATCCAATGTTTGGTTTAACATATGTGGGACCCATCTTGGGGTCTATCGCCCTCTTTCTAATGAAATCCCTATAAATTTCTGTTTACAGATAATGACAGGAAAGGTGATGATCAGCTGTCTCAATCCGATGATGTAAGTTAGAAAATAGTAAATTGTAAGTTATTTAAATGGTTGATTTTATCTGAAATATTTGTTTGAAACATTACAAGTATGTTGTTTTCAGGATAATGATGACACGTATGAAAATCCACACGATGACAGCTATGAACCTCCTCCAAGTCACAGAGACTTCAAAACAACTCCTTCTGCTGCCTTCCCGAGGGGGGAATATCTTGGTCAGTCATTTGACTGTTCACTACCTTTTATACTGAAACCTGCCTTTTTTGGTACTATAGCCATGAGGCTGATGTGTCTAGTTCTTTTTACATGCATTTTCTAATGGTTTTTCCATTGCAGCCATTACTGCCTTCCTGCAGAAATGGATTTGGTTCATTGAGCACTTTCGATAGACACACTGTTGAGAAAAAAACCACAATACACGATGGGCATTAGAGTGATGCTTCACGCAAATGCTCACATCCTGTTTCTGCTTCTGCTTTCCAGACAGCTGCCATAACCGGCCAACGCGGGCCCCCAGGAAGCCCCTCCGCCCAGGCAAAGCCTCCAGACAATTGCCACCTGAACCCACCCAGAGCGATGAAGTAAAACAACTTTACTCAAGACTCATATATTGCACAAAAAGGCTGTGTTGTGCTGCTGTTCCCATAAACATTATTGTGTCTAGGAGAATGTTACAATATCCTCTGTACTGGTAAATACTGTAGCTTCTCTGCCTTTGTTGTAGGAAGATTACATCAGTCCCGATGGAATTAATGATGATGATAACTACATAGAACCTGCAGAGAATCCACCTGCCAGTAAGATACATGTACACATAAGAATATGAATGAGAAAGGCCTGGGGGCTGGTATATGTGTTACAAAACAGCAATATATTACCATAAAAGTTAAAAAGAAAATATAAAATAAAATGACTGCTTTGCATGCATCTTCTCAGCTCCTAAGATTCATGGTGTGAGCAGGACAGGGATGGATTGTCCCACGTTGCCAACACCTTTACCTTTACCAGAGCGCCCACCCAGCCCTGGTAAGAATAAACAATACACTTGATGTAGCCAACCTCAGCACAGGTTCACAAGAGTTCAACCTCTAGAATTATTGGTTCTAATCATCTGTACTCGAATCCTCTGTTGAACACACCATCTAGAAATTTACCTTTAATACAAGAAAAAAGTGTGCATGATATATATATTTGGAAACAAACTCCTATTATACATTTGCTGTCCACTGTGCTATGTACTTTCCGCAAGTGGTGCTGTCAGACAGATTGAGAGATAACATGAATTTGATTATTTGACTACTTTTCTGAAAAGTTTGTGAGGTTCAGTATTTACCTTGTTTATTGTCTCAGCTTTGTATATTGCTGCAACAATACCTAAAATCATAGTTGTAAATACACATCTCATCTTGATATAAAGTAGGCATGCTTGTCCATTAACACACCGGTGTTATCACCAGGAGTAGCTGGAGGTTCAGTGTCTTGCTCAAGGAGCTTTTGTGGCTCTGCTGCTGGCCTAATTTTGGTTTTGGTTCTTTTTCAGACTTTTATGAAGTCCCAGACAAAGAGGTAGGCTGTTTATGATGCAGCATTTACAAGTATTTTTAAGGTGCTTTTATACATGAAATAAAGACTGATGGTGTTTGATTACAGGAGAGCTCATTATCTCTTCCAGCAAGCAGGTCAGTTTGAGAGTGTCTCAACTTAGCTTCACTCATGTAATTCTGTAGATATGCAGCATAAAATTACAGTATAGAAACAGTACAGAGACTTACCAGCGCCTTATATTTACCTTGCAGACATATGCCACCAATACCCAGCCCCAGGTAGGACTGACAGTGCTGAGTGCATTTAATATGGAGACCTAAGAGATAAGTCATTATTTGCAAAAAGATTGTGATTTGTGTTACTCTATCGGTTATGAGGAACCTAGTAGGGTCATTTTAAAGTATGGGTAAAGTAGAAATAAATATGACTTCGGTAAATGACAGGTAAATATAACACCCAGCCAAATTTGAATGATTAAAAATATTGCCAAGTATATAAAATCATTTTTCAAAATCATGAAGAAATAAAGAGTTTTCTCTGCTCTGAAATGTGAATGATGTGTCAAATGAAGACACTGAAACCACAGTCAATTGCTTTTAATGTGCCACCTGTTCTCATAATGGATGTATTAAAGGTGCAGTATGTAAGATCTAGAAGGATTTATAAAAAGCGGTAGCATTTTTTTTTTTCTGAGGGCACAGTTTGTTTTGCATTTATGGTAATTGCTGTGAGGGCTTTTTAACATGTTGCATGAGAGCTTTGCTGAATGTTGCAATCTGAAACTTCATCTTTAGATGTCACTAAATCTCACACACTACACCTTGAAGGGAGAACATAGGAAAGATGCATTTACCTGACGACTACACCTACCACAGTGCAGGCTGTAGTATGCTGTAGTATATTTATTAAATGCAGAATGAATAATCCAGCCTTAACATAAACTGCCACGTGTGATGTATTATGCAACAACCTTGGCATTCATTTTATTTTATGTAGTATATCAAAAGCAGCGTTTTAAGAGTAGTCCAACTGATCATATGCATCAGTGTACAGAGCTCTAATGTATTTCACAACATCCGCACCTGGTTACATACTAGCTAACTAAACCAACGTTACCTTGTTTACCAACTACAGCCAGGTCTTACCTCTTTGAATTTCTTCCCAATCTCAGCCTCTTCTAAAGAATTTTCTTATGTCCATCTACAGGAGTCAGTAATGTCTGATTCAAAATAAAATCATCAGTAATATTCAAAAACCCAATTTAGTCCCCTTCACACACCTTAGTTTATTCCTTTCTTTTGTTTCCCATGCCAGTACATGGATTGCTGCGTATGTGCTGAACTGTACCATCTATGACATGCATATGTGCACACCTTGGTGTAGGAACCCTGACCACTGCACCTCAGCTTGTATTTTGCTTTGACATTCTGGATAAGAAAAACAAATCAGTTATTTTCTCATTATTATCAGTCTAAATTAATCCACTGCCAAACATAGGAGCTTTTTAAAACTCCAACGTATGATTTTACTGGGGCACAGCAGATCAATAGTGGGGCACGTGCCCCAACTAAAGGAGTCTAATGACATCTATAGGTAACAACATTGTTATTTCCATTAAATAACATAACTGTGGCTGTAAAGCTTCATCTGTGCTCAGTCTCACGAGTGCCTCTAACAAATGTAACCAAAGAGCTCTGTGTGCTCTAGCTTTTATAGAACTCCACAATTCAGCACTACATAGTTCTCAATTTCAGCAACTACTTCCTGACATGTATAGACTAAGCACTGATTTTGCTTTACCCTGGCTTTAAAGTTGTTACATTGTTTTGCTCTTACTACACTGATAAGTTGTCCTTGCTTTTAGACTGAATATGAGGACACTTCCATCTACTGTAAGTGATGCCAGATGTGCAAGATTTCATTTAAAACAGGTGTTTTGCAGAGATTTGAAGTACACTGCATGTTTAGGAGAACAATGACTTATTAGTGTTATGATTTTGCCGATCCAGGAACCCACAGGCAATGATGAATATGAAGTTTGTGATCCAGATGATTGTGAGTATTAAATCAAATAATTAATATGTGGTTTCTCCTTAATTGGTATTTTGAAACACTTCTACCATGAATCAGTTTAGCATGGTACACCATCAAGGAGCACACCAGCCAATCTATACAATATGCACTGTATATATACACAGTATATCCAAACAGTAATTGAACAGTTGTAGCATATGACTGTTTACTAAAGCTAACAACAGTTATAATAACTACTAGATGACTTATAATAACATTGTGTGTCACAGGTTCCAGTAATAAACCTGCAGAGGGCCCTTCTCCAGTTCCACCCAAACCTTTTCCCAGAGAGTAAGCATCATTCATGTAATATTTTTCATATATACTGTAAATATTCATACACTCACTTGGAAGTTTATTAGGTACATCTAGCCAAAATTAATACAGTATCCCATAGTCCTGCAAAAAATCCTGTTTTAGAGAGGGTTTGATTCAACTACTAATTTATTATTTTGTCTACCCACTTATATCAAGGAGACTAGGACAAATAACAGAAATACATCTCTGTGTAAGGCAGTAGTTCAACAGCAGCACAAATAACATCTTCTAAAATGATCATAAAGTTAAATCAACAGTTCCCTTATACAGCTGGAACAAAAACAGAACATTATTATCTTCATGCAGGGAAGATTTATTGCAGGACTGTTGGATTAGACCACATTAGTTTTAGCTAGGTGTACCTAATAAACTGATAACTGAGGGTATACAGTATGTGGTGTAACCTGTTAAAATGTTAAGAGGAAAAATGTTGTATTTCTGATTATCTCGCTTGTTTTTGCAGGAGGTCACCAAAACCAACTTTAATGCAGGTAGGAATAGTTTTAATTAGAAAAATAAATAATAAAAAAAATCAAGTGCACAAAGCCAAAATACCAGTCAATACTGTGACTATAGTCAAATATAGGATGTCTGCATAATTATTTTCATATGATAAACCAATGTCAGTGTTATGCATGTTTATTTGTAATGCTGAAAACCACTTTCATTGCAGAAGCCAGTTTTAAAACAGAGGGAATTTGAAAGTAAGTGTTTGTTAATTCACATTATTAGTCACACCAGACTAATTTAACAGTGGACAATTAGACATTTAGTGACATTTAGTTTATGAGTGATTTCTTTCCCTGAAAAACCATTATAGTGCAGCAGAGAGGAACAGCTGTGCATTGAATTATAAAAGCATGGATTTTTCACAAGTGTTAGTACATACCATAAGGTTTCATTTCAGATGTGGAGGTAAACTCTATATGACTTGGGAGGACCGTGAGAGGTCATTGACCTCCCATCAAAAAATAAGATTTTGTGTCATTGAGCCACAATAAATAATGTTATACAGAACAATACTCAGTCTGCACATCACAAAATATGTTGCTAATATTGTAATAATATTAGTATTTCTATAATAATATAGAAATACAGAACTTTTGAAGTCATGGTGATTGAAGTGTTTGTATACGTTTCAATTATGTCTGAAACCTGAGAGTTGAGTACACAGTATAGAGTACATGAGCATATGTTTGATTTTAACTGTAGCAGTTGGTGTGCATCATGCCTAGCAGTCTCCTGAACAGCACAGGTACAGCACAGTGCAGTGCACTTGAGGGCAGCCTTCCTGCATTTGCAGTGACCAGTGCACCCAGGCCTGGAGGCTGCAGAGGGCTTGGGTCATACATGAAATAAGGCTCCTATAACACAGAATATATCAAAATTGTTAGTACCCACATTTTACATCAAAAACAGTCTGCATTCTCCATATAGGTAGCCTTGAAACTACTGGAATAAACCTATTTATATATTTCATTTGTGGGATTCATGGCATTTTATTAAATAGTAAACATAGATTAATCACCATATTTTTGAATTCTCTCAGGCCGAACACTGCCTGGCATACAAACTGACCACAAACCTCCTCTAAAAGCTTTTTCACTGGACATGAAAAGGCCAAAGTAAGAAATACAACATACAATTTTACACTATGCTTTATAGCAACACTGTGCACATGCATATTAAAGATACACAAATGCAGAAAATTGTCTTTAATCACAGCTTTGTGCTATGTATTTACTGTCTGTCTATCATAGACTTCCTCTTCCACAGTTAACCTCCCCTGGTAAGTATTGCAGAGGAGTTTTGTGCATTAACATAAAGTGACAAAGTTAAAGACAAAATGTTTACATTTTTACAATTATATTATGTGCTGTTACTATACTATCTTACTTTAAAAGCAACATCATGTTTGTTTCTCCTGTGTCTCAGAACCAACTGACATAGGAAGTCTTTCTGCTGATAAAGGGTCAATAGACCAAAATAAGGTGATCAACATAAAACATTACAATGTAAAAACTAATCAAGTAACAAACTATATTATTACATTAACAATTCTTGTTTTTCCATTAACTTTTTTTTCAGGATGCAGACATCTGTAAGAAACCGTGGTATGCCAGTACATGCAACCGCAAGACTGCTGATGACATCTTATTTCGCTCAAACACAGTGAGTATCATGCAGCTTTGTAAAGCACTGTGGTTAATGCAAGTGAACAGTATATTGACCATGAGAGCTTTGTCTTTCAGAACGGGGCATTTATGGTGAGGAAGAGCTCTGGTCAAGACACACAGCAGCCCTATACATTAGTGGTGTTTTACAGGGGCAGAGTGTACAACATTCCAATCCGCTTCATACCAGCAACACAGCAGTATGCCCTAGGAAGAGAGAAGAAAGGGGAAGAGGTATGAGAGGGCTTTTCATTTGTCTCTGACTGTTTTTGGACTTAAGCTAGGCTTTAGCCAGTATGCCTTTTCAAGGGACTGTGTACTTTCCTTCAGAATAAGCCACCATTCTCTCCCCCCACCCCCACCCCCCACCCCAGTATTTCAGGAGTGTCTCCCACATAATCGAGAACCACCAGAAGAATCCCTTAGTGCTGATTGACAGCCAGAGTAACACCAAGGATGCCACCAAGCTGTGCTGCCCTGTGAAGCCCTAGAGGACCCTCACTGATTTTTTTTTTTTTATGGGAAACAGCCAAGTGATTATAGTACATCCCAGCCCACTGTGTTTACTGCCAGACTACTGTTTACAGAACTGAATATGCAATGTCTTCTTCCCCCTTCATTGTTAATTTTAGGTGGGGTCAACAGGACTGTAAGCTGGACTTGCCTGCACCTCTGGCCATGCAGAGCTAAAGCAGCACCGACTCAGAAACCTTTTTAGTTCATGTTTTATTAAGATGCTTTTAATGCTCAGCCAGTAAACAGTGTATTAAAGTTAATACAAGGAATGTGACAGTGTTGTTGTAGAAGAAGGAAGCAGGTATCAATCATTTATGACAGTGATACTTTAGGAATCCAAAAAATGCAAGATTGTTTGTTTTAACAAAACCTTTTTCTTGTGTTGTATTACTCAACTCACATCTTCAGTCATAACAAAATACCACCAGGAACTGAAAATTCTTCATTTATTCTCTGTTCAACAAATAATGCTATCAATACTTGTGCACCATTGCTGCATACAAAAACAATCCTAGGCACTTGGTGAAAATTGTTTGGTAATATTTTACAGTACCTCTGGGTGGACTATATACAAATATAAATCTTTTATCTAAATTGAATTACATGAGTAGCTAACACTCCAGAATGGTCCTTGATTGACAAAAAAAACAGGAGCCACAGTTCGCTTGCTGAGAATACTGAGTGACAATGGCTGCTGAAGGAAATGCCTAGCAACAGTAGGACACTGGTTGAGATTGTCAAAGGCGTAGGCCTAATGAGGTGAGGTAACAGGAAATCTTCCATTTATAGTGCAATTAAAACATAAGATTATCATTTCAAGTCAAAGGAGAATAAACTCAGTTTGGGGGGGAGGGGGTGTACAAATCACCCAAGCTTCTTGATCTTTAAAAATGTGGAATTCAAAAGAAATAATTTTGTTAGTATTTCATCAACATCACAAAACATGGCTTTGCCTTTTTAAAATTAATTGTTCAGGGATGCTCCCACTGAATGAATGCATGAGAAAAATATCGCTCATATCTGCACAAAATTGAGCTCATACAAAATTTTTACAAATACACTGATTCTTCCAAACACCCAAAAAAAGCATAAAGAAAAGTATATTAAGACTAAACCTAAGAGTCATAAATAAATGTGGAATAAACAGCTTATTGTCTTTTTTTTTTTTTTTTTTTAACAGTTTTGGTATATCTGAGTAACTTGTGGGTCTCTGCGTCCCCTTTCAAAAACAAAATGTGATAGCTACCACACTGTTTCGGCCTACCCGTAAATAAACTGACTCATAAAATTTAGATTATATGGCATATTTACATATTACAGTGTTCTATAATAAAAATTCCATACAACAGTGTCCTTATATCACCTTAAATACAGCTACTGCATAGACAAAATACAAACAATGCAAAGACAGCACCACATCCTTGTGGCTGTACAAATAATTACTCTACAAATCTTTTGTATCAAGCTACTGAGACTGGGAGAGAAACAAAAGGTAAATGCGTATATTACCCTGAGAATGAAAAGTGAGACGAGGTGATTCTGCTCAAAAACGACTATCCTTAATTAAGACTTTAAAAACTGGCAATCACTGTTTCCATCAATGTTTTGTTGTATTGTGAAGTCATCTTTTTTTCCAGACTAGTTTTTCTTGTTATCCAGTGTGTGCGACAATCGAGTTTTCACAGTTTGGCCTTTTCCACTCCATCAAATGTCGCTGCCGATGGATCATCCACATTTCCTGACTTGCAAAGACCCTGCCACAAAACCAGCACCGAAACCCGGTCACGATATCCCTGCTTGGAGAGCTCGCACCCACTACTTCATATTTTTTCCTGCTCAACCTCCGAAGTTTCAACTTCAAAATAAACCTCTCCTGTAAGGAGTTTTTACCGTGACCCAGAGAATCGGGTTGGGCATCTGGTGGGTCGTTTGTCTTACCGTTCACAGCTGAGAGAGCGTTCAGAGTCCTGCGTGACAGAATGACCTTCTGCACCTTTCCTCTGTACCTGTTGACAACCTCCATGATCCTAGCCACCTCAGGGATGTCAGCATCTGGATGATTTAGCACCACAACAGGCTGGGCTCCTGCCGGACGCTTTACTAGCTGAGATGGGTTTATGGCTACTAACTTCAGGGTCCTCTCTAGGGTTTTTGGGACCAGCTGCCACTGATGCCCAGAAGCT
This sequence comes from Monopterus albus, assembly GCF_001952655.1. Lineage (NCBI taxonomy): Eukaryota > Metazoa > Chordata > Actinopteri > Synbranchiformes > Synbranchidae > Monopterus > Monopterus albus. The sequence goes on along the minus strand of NW_018127883.1, from coordinate 8,206,459 downwards.
GGTGAGAGCTCCTGTTGGATTGCTTTTCCCATAGGCAAATGGGGACTGCCGAGGGGATCTGAGCAGGAGTTTGCAGGAAATTCTCCATCTGCCATCCCCTCAACACTCTGTTGTACAGAAAGAGCAAGGCCCGACTCTTCCAAGTTAATCATGCCTGTAAGATTAAAAAAAAGTGCCAAGTTTTAAAATGTTTGAAAGACAGGATTGGTACTGCTCTTGAGAGAAAATTTTAAACATTAAAACTGCATGGGGCAGCTATGACTCAGGAGGTAGAGCGGGTCATTTCCTAACTGGAGGATTAGCAGATCGATTCCCGGCTTGTCCGGTCAACATGTCAAAGTGTCCTTGAGCAAGACACTGAACCCCAGTTGCGCCCGGTGATAACACCGGTGTGTGAGTGTTTAGTGCAAATGGGTGAATGGCCAAGTAGTGTGAAAGCACTTTGAGTGTGCTGCAATGCATAGAAAAGCGGTATACAAGTACAAGACCATTTACCATGTCAAGAAAATGATATTCTGTGTTAAATCTTAAATCATAATGTCTAGGTATAAACTATAACAGACTGTCTTACCTTGTGATGTAATAACCAGCTGGGAAACAGTGCAACTGCTATGAGGAGTCACTCCATCTGCTGTTGAACTCTTCCTTTCCTCTGACACGTGGTAGTCCATGCCATTGCCTGACACATTCTCGGGACACAGCTCTGCTGCAGCCATCGAATTTGACTGGCCAGTCTCACCATCTGAACTTCTCTTGTCAGCTTCTCTTTCCAAGAACAGCAGTGACTTTTCTGTGTCATCTGGTATTTCTTGATGCACCAACAGCGAGCTTTCAAGCATGACAGGCTCATTTTCATCCATTGTTTTAGAGCCCATTGGCTTTGCAGAGTAACTGGGACTGTGTTTTTCCTCTGGCTTCAAATGTGGAATTGAAGTGGTGGCTTCAGAGGGGTAAGGCAGGTCAGTCACTGAAGCTTTGGTCCCCTTCTCCTGGTGCACTTCTGTTAGCTGTGCAATTTGAAGAATCTGTGCTGTCTCCTCCATTGTTTTATGAAGATCTGGCAGTCCATGGTCTGTTGCACCACCTCCTGATGAAGACAAAAAGCTCTGTGACACCCACTGCTTCTCCTTCACAGGATTCTTCTTCAGGACTAGCTTTAAGGCCAATCTAGATGATCTTTTATCTGCTTTTTTAGATCTGGTGTTTCTTTTTTGTCGTTGATTCCTTCTCTTCATTTCGAACAGCACTTTTTGAATGCATGTTTGGTCTTCACTCTCATTTGTCAGCTTCAGCTCACTGGCAATATTAATTCCAATGTCATCCATAGACTCCTGGCATTTACTATGCTCCTCCTGAGCAGTCTTTAAATCCCGATTTTCTCTGTTCTCCTGCATTTGGATGCTCTCAAATGGCTCATCCTGGGCTGACACTGAATTGTCATTATTTTGTTTGATTTCAGTCTGTGTACAAAGTGTGTGCGCATTCAATTTTGACTGACACCCATTTTGGTCAACTACACAACAAGGATCATCAGCAACACTTTCAGTGAAAACACTTTCTTTATCTGGTGATGTCATCCTTTTCAACCTCGTGGCATAAGAAGCCCTATTCTGAGCAGCAGTTATCTTGCTCTTGACTGTAAAGTAAGTAAGATCCAACGGGTTCAACACGATGCCATTCTCGGATTTTGGGTGAAGATTTATATCTTGAGGGACGTTTGACAAAACGGTTTTAAGAGCCTTGGTCCATTTCTGGTCATCTGTTTCCCCTGTGACAGATTCCATCAAAAACTGTTGAGTCTCCTCTAGTGTTGTTTGTGGATCTGACAGATGGCAATATTTATCCAGGAATTCTCTCCCTGGCAGAGACAGGCACTCCTGTGTCAGCCAGCACATTTCTCTAACTGCACTTCTTGTTAATCTAGTCTTCATTTTTGGGATTGGTTCAGTTGGTTTCATTGCTAAGGGATACAAATCCTTTGTCTTCTTCCTCCGATTACCATTCTGGTAAACATGGACAGCATTAACATGCTTAGTAATCAACCGTTTCTGAGATGCCTCATAGCCACAATGCTGACAACGTAGCGTCTGAGTGGTTGTTTTCGGCCCAAATAGATTTTTCTCCTGTGTGTGCAGCCACAGATCATCATTAGCTCCTTCTAGGCCCAAGGTATGTACATACATGTGACCTAAAAATACTTGAACATCACCTGTGGAGAATTTATGACACATTTCACATGAATATTTGCCATTTGAGCAGTGATACATAGTCAGGTGTGCACTGAATTCAGACCATGTGCGTTGCACGTTGTCATTACAAATGCTGCAACTAGAAAAAGTGTCCATGTGGCTTAACAGATGAACCTGAAGGTAGGAGAACTCATGCGTACTAAAATTACATGTATGACATGAAAAAACTGGAGGACTCCCTCTGTGTTTTTCCTCAAAGTGTCTCACTAAGTCTTTGGGACCATATTCCAAGTTGTCCCTGCATTGACAGCATGTGAATCGGAGTGTATTCCCGCTGTCATTTCTCCTGCACAGACCCTGTTGTGCTTCCTGGGAGCCCTTCTTTGATGAAGACCACACTGAGCTATGCTCCGACTCCTCTGCTATCTTCTTTGGTCCACTCTTATCTTCACTTTGCATAGTTGGGGGGTGAACAACAGTCTTCCTGAGGTGGAGCCGTCTGTGCCAATCTCTATTCTTCTTGTTGACACGTTGTTTATTATGTCCTGTGGAGGTGGCTGTGTAAATATCAATCAAATACATGGTTTCAGGTTTCTGCAAGGGCAGAAGAACACCAAGAATACCCCCCCCCACCCCCGTAAAAGAAAAAAAAACTATAAATAAACTGATTCAAAATGAATGCGGGTAATCAAGATATGCTTATTTCTTTAACTTTTGTTATGAAATACTTTCAAAAGACCCAACATGTTCTGTGGTCAAACTGCTGTTTCACCAGTTCGCAGTAAACCCATTAAAAGAGGCTGTATTCACAGTTCTATTCTACATATTATTTTACCCAAGTCCACCTGTTGCTGGTCATGCTTCAAACTGCCCCAGCACACATATTAATACACCACACTAAGACCAGCTATAAAACAAAGAACTTGTATTCATCCCCCGGGTGCAGGAGACAGTACTTAAACTCAACGAATTTCATAGCCTGCTTACAGCACAACTAAGCGCGCTATGGTAGGAGGTGCAGTTAAAAAACAAACAAACTAATAAATGCACCAATAAAAGGATTAGAATAACTTGGAAAAGGATTAGAATAACTTGGAAGAGGATTTTTTGCAGCAGATTAATCATATGACCATTGTGCAGTTTGAATTAGCGTTACTGTAACAAGAAAGTGAAGGGACTGTCTTTGTAACGAACAACAAACGCCATGGGAAATGGGAAGTTACGATAAAATGTTCCCGGTGTGATACCATTGTCTTTTTCCTTTCGCGTGAAAACATATGCTTTTAATAACTGAACTAACTGTAGTAATGTTGTTGTTGTGTTTTTTTTTTTTTTACAAATAGCGTTTGAGAGATTTAAATTAACGTGACGCACAAGAGCTTACAAAGACGAAATAACTTGAGGAATAAAACGCGTGGCAACAAAGTTACGCCAGATCCGTATTAACCGTACATTGAATCATTACTGCAGATAAACCCACCGCGTGATAAAGATAAATAACAAAGCTGTAGTTATTTGTGCAGTTGTCTCGCTTTTTACCTCTTCTTTTGACAGCTTGACAGCTCAGCGAGTGGCAGCCATGATTGTTTCATCCGGGGATTACAGCCTCTGAGCTCCTTTAGCCTTTAGCCCCGAGAGCTGCTCTGTCCCGGGCCTACAGCTACACACAAACACCAAGCTGTTTTAATACAAACACAGCTGTCAGTGCATTAATGTAGTAATTACTTCATATGCTGATAATACATTTCTGTCAGCATAACGGATGGCAATCCTAACATGGTGTAATATTGCTTTGCAGACAATAGGTAACACCCTAGGGAGTTAACAATGTAAAGCACATTATTCTGAAAAACACATTAGAGGTGAAGCTGTGGCTTACATCTGCTATGCCAGGTGCCCTTTGGGTCTGTCTAGCAGTGCACAAATTACATTAACACACTGAGGGGCATTCCCTACAGTTCAATAACAGTTAAGGAAATAGTCCACTGGCCACATTTCTGTAAACATGACACACTTTATCTAGATGATAGGGTGGAGATTCATTTACACCAGTGGTCTTTAAGTGATCTTCAATGACACTCTTTACCAGGAATTTGTAAAAATAAGTAACTTCATGTGGACATCCTAAAACTAAGCAAGTTATCTTCCTATCCTTTAATAATTTTTTATATGTTAGTAACTATTTCTGCTTCACTGTCTAATGTAGGCTATACATGTAAATGTTTGATTTGATTTGATTTGATTTATTTATTCTTTCAAACATGTAACAACAGTCAGTATGTAATCACACATAATTCCAGATATGTCCACAAAAATATTTTCAATTTACTTATACCTAGTACATGCTTGAACGGAGTAGGAAGAAGTTAGACTTATCTAGTCCTACCCCCTAACATCATCTTATCATCATTGGTTTGCAAGCAGTATTACTACATGAATACATATTCTACTTCCCGTCTGATTAATCATTAAGCCTTTTCTTGCATATATCTTGATTGACACATACCTTTATATTTATGTTTAAACTCATCAATATTCTTACTGCTTTTTATGTCCACACTTAAATTATTCCATAGTTTTACTCCACTTATTGAAATACAAAATCTTTTTTTGGTTGTACGTATAGCATAAATTTTTAAATTTAACTGACCCCTTAAATTGTATCCCCCTTCCCTTTCATCAAATAGTTTTTGAATTCCACCAGGTAATAAATTGTTCCTGGCTTTATACATAAACACAGACGTCTTATCAGTCAGTTAAAGCAGCAACGTCTATAAAGCCAAAATCCCAAATACTATACAACGTAACAAGCACTTCCCTGCTGC
>NW_018127883.1:8180386-8200674 GCF_001952655.1 Monopterus albus | reverse complement strand
TTATTGAAGAGTTTTTCCAGAATTTTTGAAAATTGTGACAACAGAGAAACCGGCCTGTAATTCGTGAAGTTGTGTTTATCACCAGATTTATACAGAGGGATAACCTTTGCAATTTTCATCTTATTAGGGAACTGCCCAAGTCGAAATGACATGTTAAAAATGTATGTTAATGGTTTGCCTATCTCCTTAATTACCCATTTTACAGTTGTCATGGTGATACCATCACTATCACTTGATGTTTTGTTATCACATTTATTTACTATCTCTATAATTTCCTTTTCAACTACTGGCTTCAAGAACATAGAACTCATGTTCCTCATGAACTCATGTTTAACTTTGGTTTTGAAATTTGTCAGATATTACTGACATGTTGCCAATGTATAGACTTCATATTATATGTGTCACATTCATTTGGGACTTATAGGTTTGTTATTGACTCAATATACATGAATCTACTGTTGCCTATACTCAAATTTGAATGTATTTGTACAGCGCCAAATCACAACAAAAGTCATCTCAGGAAACTTTACAAAGTAAGGTCTAGACCTTACTATTGTCATTATTATTAGAGGAAAACCCAACAAATCCCCCTTGAGAAAGCACTTGGGCACAGCGGGGAGGAAAAATTCCCTTTAATGGAAGAAACCTCCGACAGACCCCGGCTCTTGGTGGGCAGCCTTCTGCCTCCCCCAGCAGCCTAGGCCTATAGCAGCATAACTAAGGGAAGGCTCAGGGTCACCTGATCCAGCCCTAACTATAAGCGTTATCAAAAAGGAAAGTCTTAACTCGAATCTTAAAGGCAGAGAGAGTGTCTGCCTCCCGAACTGAGACTGGGAGTTGGTTCCATAGAAGAGGAGCTTGATAACTAAAGGCTCTGCCTCCCATTCTACTTCTGTGAACTCTAGGAACCACAAGTTAACATGTACTTTGGGAGCGAAGTGCTCTGTTAGGATGATAAGGTTCTGCGAGGTCTTTAAGATACGATGGAGCCTTGTCATTAAGGGCTTTGTATCTTAGTAGAAGGATTTTAAAGTCTATTCTGAATTTTACAGGGAGCCAGTGGAGAGAAGCTAATATGGGAGAGATATGATCTCTCTTGGTAGTTCCTGTCAATACTCTGGCTGCAGCATTTTGGATTAACTGGAGGCTTTTTATAGAATTATCAAGGCAGAGAGAGTGTCTGCCTCCCGAACTGAGACTGGGAGTTGGTTCCATAGAAGAGGAGCTTGATAACTAAAGGCTCTGCCTCCCATTCTACTTCTGTGAACTCTAGGAACCACAAGTTAACATGTACTTTGGGAGCGAAGTGCTCTGTTAGGATGATAAGGTTCTGCGAGGTCTTTAAGATACGATGGAGCCTTGTCATTAAGGGCTTTGTATCTTAGTAGAAGGATTTTAAAGTCTATTCTGAATTTTACAGGGAGCCAGTGGAGAGAAGCTAATATGGGAGAGATATGATCTCTCTTGGTAGTTCCTGTCAATACTCTGGCTGCAGCATTTTGGATTAACTGGAGGCTTTTTATAGAATTATCGAGACATCCTGATAGTAAAGAGTTACAGTAGTCCAGCCTGGAAGTAACAAATGCATGTGTAGCCCGTCAGGGCACTAGGAAGCCTTCTGGCACTCTGCGTTGTGTCTTCAACTTGAAAGGAGGACCACTGACATCAGATTACCCAACACAGGACTTTATTCTGTGCAAAAAGGAAATGAAACATACAGCAGCTCGCTTTGCCAGGCTCCACATACACAGTGCATACCCTCCTCGTCGTGGCATCTAGCCGACTGACGAGAGCGGTGCGAATTAACAGGAAGTGACATCACGCACAGGAAATTACATCACAGAAATAAAACTTAACAAAATAGAAGCTCAAAAAAAACAAGAACGGGAGGATCTTAAACAGTTTACATGACAAACCTGACGGCAGAGAATGGATTCGGTGAAATATATATGAGCGATTAATTACATCTGCTACACATGAGTTTTTCAGCATCACTTTGAGACAGGATGCTCCTGAGTTTTACGATATTACGCAGGTGAAAGAAGGCAGTTCTAGAGACTTGGTTTATGTGTGATTTAAAGGACATATCCTGGACAAAAATGACTCCAAGGTTCCTCATAGTAGTACTGGAATAGTTTTAATTACAGCAACTTTAAAAGCCTGCGGAACATAGCCTGATGCCCTTTAAAAGACAAATGTGGCAACAATGAATCCTTCTGGTTCATAGAAAGATGTAATAGCTTTAGGCTAGGGTTAGGCTATCTGCAAGTTTGCCAAATTAAGTTAGAACAAACATCCAATAAATACTGGAATTTCAGTCCACAAAGTGACTAAAAGGTTACCTACAAAATTGTTAAGGTTTTCAATTTGATTATTTTTCATGGTTAGTGTGTACTATATAAATAGAAATCTTATTGACAGTATTGTCGATCAACAGTAGTCTGTTCCTTATTATTTTTGCAAATAAGCTATATCAACTCTACATCATTTCATCCATTCATACATATGCCTACCTACATAAACAAACAGTTGGCAAAATAGGTCTATTGCCATGGACATGCATTATAATTTTACAATTCCCATTTGTTGGTTATTGGCTGCATCTGGTCGGCAGCTGTACGGTCTATCCAGTGATTGGATGCTGACAGTTGCTATACTACTTGTAATTGGCTGCGTCCTATTGCATATCACTTCCTCTGTCAATGGTCTGATGCTTTCACTTACAAATCGGAAACGCTCGTCTCAGAAGTTGCCATTGTGAGACAATGGAAATTCGGCTTGAAATATTCCCGGTTATACATTACAATTTACAATCGTGCCAGAATCTTTAATCATGACATTTTTCGAAGTTCAACAATGAATAAAGATTGTATGAAGATACTTGCGCTATACTCAAATATAAATCATGACAGCATTATAATACCTATGTGATAAATAGCTTTGTAATGAAAGCTGTTCTATAAATCAGTTTTACCAACAGTCTTGGGCTATACATTTGCCAAACACCACTATTCGGCTTTCTCGGCTTCGTTATCGTTGGTTGTCCCTGCTCTCTCAACATAAAGCCATTGTTTCCGGTAGCACTTGAAGGCAGCAGTAGCGTTAGCTGAACTCGTGCTGAGCCGAGAAGCTCCACTGACTACAGCAATGAGTGTAAGCAGACATGTTTGGCTAGTTTAATGTGAAGTTTACTTAAGTGAAGTTAATATTTACTACATGTGTTCATTGGGTGAGTTTCCTTGAAGCGTCAACATTAACATCTTTTATTTCCCAGCTTAGAAAACACAATGAATGACAGGCGATGGTTCACGGCGCCTACTCCTGACTCGCAAACGTGAACAGTTATGTGGTTGTTGCATGACACTTTGGCGACTTTAAAGATGTTACTGTGCATCAGACAGAGACCGTTTTCCATGTTCAGAACATTTTCAGCACCAGTGTGTTGTGGTTGATGGCCAGTAAATTTGTTGATTACTTGCCTTTCACGTTTTGCCTCACAGAGGTTTCCAAAGCACTGCATTAAATGGAGCTGGAGGACCAATGGTGGAAAGGACAGCTGGCTGCAGATATCTACAAGGCGCTACGTTACAAAGTGAGTGGGATACAATAACTTTTGTGATGGCTGTCAAAATAGTCAAATTGGATCAAATATGAGAAAAAAAAGTTTTCATTTGTCATTCTCTTATGCAGTTTTATTTGATGTGCTGTCCATTTACATTCCATTTTACTTCTGTTGGATCAGTGTTCTTTGTATTGGGTATATTTGTGTGTGTGACAATGTCAGATTTCTGAGGCTGAAACCACTTTACTAAATTAAACTCTGATTCTATATCAGCCTTATGTTTTAATTAAATAGGTCTACATAACAAATATTTTGGATATGTTTTATTGGGATATATATATAAATAAATAAATAAACAATGTAATGGAGATTGAGGACCCATTTCTGGATTATGTAGAACTAGCACATTTTGGTATGTTTTTACTGCAGTGTCTGCAGCTACACGTGTCTACAAATGACGTGCTGATATCCATATTATATCTGATAGGCCTATATCAGCTGGTATATCAGTGAGTATTAAAGTATGCATATATAGTATCAAATCTGTGCTCTGAGATGTCAAACATTATATATTGTCTAATAGGAGCTCGTGTTGCCTTCCTACAAAGGCCAGTCGCCTCAGCTCAACTTGAGACGATACTTTGCAGACCTCATAGCCATTGTCAGCAACCGCTTCCACCTGTGTCCTGCAGCCAGACACCTGGCTGTCTACCTGCTGGACCTCTTCATGGATCGCTACGATGTCACTGTGCAGCAGCTTCACATAGTCTCACTCTCATGTCTTCTTTTGGCCAGTAAGTGTGTAACTAATTTCACACTCAAGCATGGCATCATCTCTGCATTCGTGTGATGTTTTGAGACCCTACATATATGTCTCTCTGCAGGTAAATTTGAGGAAAGGGAGGACAGAGTGCCAAAGTTGGAAACCTTGAATGGCCTGAGCTGCATGAGCTCCGTGAACCTGGTCCTGACCAAGCAGGGTTTACTACACATGGAGCTGCTCCTGCTGGAAACCTTCCAGTGGAACCTGTACTTCCCTACAGCTGCTCATTTCATAGAATACTACCTGTCCATTGCTGTCCATGAGGGAGACCTCCATGATGGCTGGCCTATGACCTGTCTGGAGAAGACGAAACTATACATGGCCAAGTATGCTGATTACTTCCTGGAGGTTTCCTTACAGGGTGAGTTGCATTTCATAATGTATCTGGACATTGTAAGTATGTCTGTATGTGTTTTTAACTGTTTTATATTAAGAGCAAATTTTATACAGTATTTCATAGCATAATAATTGTTTATGTGGTTAAATGTCAAAAAAGTCAGACTTGACTCCATTTTGACAAAATATGAAGTTGTTTTTTTTTGTGGGGGTTGTAGGTTGCAGGTTGTACATTTTCTTCCTACAAGTGGTGATGGATTGTTGTCTTTAATCTTCCCTCAGATCATATGTTTTTGCGTTTTGCCCCCTCTTTGGTGGCTGCTGCATGTGTGGCTGCCACCCGCCTCATCCTCCACCTGTCCCCTACATGGCCACCCCGACTGCAGCACCTCACAGCTTACACATGGGAGAACCTAGTCCCATGTGCAGAGAAACTACTCATGTGTGTATCTGTGTGTGGCTTAGATGACAAAGAATTGAGCATATCCTTGTGACAGTTGAGACAGTGAGAGTGATACAGTACAGTATCCATTTTATGGATACTGACAACTTTCAGTACAGTCTGACACACATTTACAGAAGGACAATAGAATCTCATACACAGTACAAGCAGACAGTAGCCTATATGTTTCACATTACGCATAACAAAAGACGCACATCAGTGCTCATCTTACAGGACTGAAGCTTTTCAATAATCAACAGTGCAACTCTTTGTCCTTTTTTTCCCCCTAGTGCACATGACAGTGATGTCAAAGAGGCCAACAAGCAGAAGTGCCAGCAGCCAAACCACCATCATCAGCAGCAGGGCCAGACAGCCACTGTTGCCCAGTACCTGCACCAGCCCGGCATGCAGTACCCTCAGAAGGCTCCACAGCCGGGCCCGGCCCCTAATCACAGGCCTGCCTCCTACCTCAGCCACCCCACCACTAGCCTACAGGCTCCTACTGGCCCTCAGCATGGCAACTCCCAGGCCATCACAATCTCACTAGATTCAAAGCCCAGCATCCCAAGCAGGGCTTACCAAGTCAGCATGCGCTATACCCACTCTGCTCCGTGTTTTGACAGATGATGGATTTTCAGGATTTAGTCATTTTTGGGGAGGAAAAGAAACTAGATGGTGATCTGTTTCTCTTGAACCTAACAGAATACAGTGAAGGAAGAATTGTGTTTTTAATTTAAGAGTCTTGATGAGATTGGTGCAGCACTTTGAATCATAAGGTGTACGCAATGTGCAATATGCATACTCTGCTGTTTTTGCACAGAGCATGCATGAAGAATTTTCTTTTTCAAGATGTTTGAGATATCAGGTATGATGTCTCTATTCAAGGCAGACTTTGCACCACTGTACCCACTAGTGTATAATTTAGCTACAGACCAAAGGTCTTGTGTTTATTTAAGCCCTCAGGTACCTCAGGAAGTGTTAAATGTATAAATACTTTGCACCTATAGCCATGATGACTATTACTTATAACTTGCTAATTATAAGTTAAAAGGGTAGTAACAAAAAGAGATGCTTCGGTTTGTGGTTGAGATAAGAGAGCACAGTTTGTGTAGATGTTCTGTTCCTTGATTTTTTTTGTGTGTGTGTGTGTGTGTAAAACTAGAAAAGAATATACTCCTAAATGTCACAATCTGTTTGCAGAAAAAAATGTTGTTCTTCTGTACAGAGAGAATTTCAGTCAGTGCTGTGCACTTCTACAATAATAGTTTTAAATAAATACAAATAGTTTAACTGAGTGTGTTTTGTCCAGTTGATTTCTTCGATATAACAAAGTGCTACACTATATTTATCTGATTTCTTGAGCTAATTTGGTAAAAAAAAATAGTGTTAAATCTATTGTTGAATCCTTTTTGAGCTCATTTCAATTTGTTTTAACTTTAACAGAAGCTAAAGAATTTATAGTTGTTTTTTTTTTCATTATTCTAAAGCAGCAGTCTCTTATTCTGTCTTCTTTCATGATTCATGCTAATTTCTGAAAGTTCTTTTAAAAAGTTGATTCTTGTTGGAAACTAGACTGGGAGATTTTTAATATAGATGCTGAAAAATTAAATTAATTAATACCCATATGAATAGAATGGCCATGTTTAATCCACAATACAGATGGGCTACTACTGTGCAAATGATAAAATAAACAAGCAACAGTGCCTGAGACAAGGCCAAAAAAACAATACAATAACAGTGAACCCAAGAGGGAGAGAGAGTGTATATCTTGCAGGCAGTTTCCTGGTGCTTGTCAGAAGATTGATAAAGTACCTGTCAAATGTAGCTGGGGATATTGTGTACCTGTCATGCTGTTTTAAAATACATTGTATTAGATCAGCAGGTGAGATAGTGAGAGGGGCTTATGAGGCTTTGGAGCCACCAATGACAGCAGTTAGTATAATATGCTGTTCAAACTAGTGCTAATGGTGAATGGCTAAGCTGCAAAACATAAATTGTAACTGCAACATTCCTTGTGCTCAACTTTATTGTACGCCATTTTGCATGTGGCAACTCAGCATGATTTGTGGCTTTATCCAGCAAAAATACAGATGTAACATGTTGCTGTCCAGCATTTTTTTGCTTTTTTGTTTTTGTTTTTCCAGCACTGCACTACAATGAGTGTGCACTGCCTGAACACCCCTGTCACAAGCACTCACCACACTCCATCATGTGGCAAATATTGATAACAAAATGCCAAAGAAAAACAATAAATACAATATTACCTCAGACATTAGTGTTCCAATAAACAAAACATAAATGGAGGAAATTCACTGTACTCGCACCCATTTTGCTCCATCCCCTCATTCTCTCACTTTCTACTGTTGGATATCCAATGAAAGCTTAAATGCCCCAAAACAGTGAAAGTGTTTTGGTTGGCAAGTGCAAGGACAAATCAGTATAAGTTGTTCTGCACTGTCAGGCCTATTGAGTCTGCACGTCTCTTAGGGGTGAACATCATTTGTTCAAAATATATTCTATTCAATGTGTTTATGAGGGTGATGGACAGTGCTGCCACTCCAGAGTCTCCCATAGGTGTTCAGTAATGTGTGGCAATCACTCTGTCTGCTTTCTGGGATCTAACAGAGAATAAGGAGTTGCACAGTAAGGCTTGTGTGACAAATTCAGTTGTGTCATGTACAAACAGTTGAGAATCAAACACTTGATGATCCTTCATGTGACTGAAGTAGGTCTTTTGTTCTGTTTTAATTGGCTACTGAATCATATCCACCAGCTAGAGTAATAACATTTTATTCTGCCTGTGCTCTAGACACCCATTGCCGTATTTGATTCATTCTGTCATTACCAGTTTATGTCCAGTGACAAGGCAAGCTGCCATCTGCAGAGGGCAGTATGTGACACATTTCTGTTGTTGCTTTTCATCTATGTGGCTTCACATCTCATGCACTGTATTCTTGAATGTGTGCAGAAAAATAAGCTTTACTAGAGGCTTCATATCAGTCTATGCATTTCAATACTTCTAATATGCTGCTCCTGTTCTTAGGCTGTTGCCTCTTAAAAAAACAAGTAAGCCTTGTTTCTCAAGTGATAAGAAGGGTAGTACATTTTTCTTTCTTTCTCTTTTTTAAATTTATCATCAGGGTACTGTAATATATATTGCACATTATTTTTGTCATTGCATTACAGCCTGTCTTGTTTCCGGGGCGCTGAACATCAGATAAACTAGACTGAAATGACTTAGAAAAATATTTTTTCAAGTGATTTAGTATTGTGGACCTCTATGGTCAACCACATGCCCCAGCTCCCCTGGACATCAGATGAGAAGGACAACTTTAGAATGAGAACGGAAACCCCAAGGGGTTCTAATTAAAGTCAATTCTTGTTATAAAACAATGTGGTCAGGCCTGATGAAAACAACAATGTCATGTAAACCTCTGCTGCATTCCTAACTCCTGCATGTCACAATGTGGCAGACTTACGGAAATAGCATTTCCTCTCTGGGGTTATATACTGCAGATTCCTGTGGAGGTAAAGGCAGAGGAGTACCAATGTCTTCGGGCTGTTTATTTGTTGCTCCCCTTCCCAAACACTGTGGGCATCGCTTCAGTAGCCAAGCAGTAGGTGGACCAAGATTTATGAAGCTGTCCAAGCAGCCTTACCACTCTACTTTACAGTATATTAATTGCCTCTTTATTCACTATGTCCTTCTGTGTTTGTATAGACTCAGTCATACACCTTTCAAAATACAGCACATACTGGCTCTGTGTTTACTGCTTTCTCAGTCTTTTGACCTCGCAAAGGTGATGCAGGCAAACCACACTGAAAGAAAAGGTCTCCCAGCAGGCAAACCTGAAATCTAAACACCATATGAAGAGGAAACAAAGTTGAAGAGAAAAGCAGTGAGAGAAATAACTTCAATGACTTTCACATGTTTTTTTGTGGTTGCTAAAATGTTTTATGTGAAATAAATCAATCGCCCACTCAACCATCTGTTACTCTATTAAAACAAGCACTAGCATGATTTAGCATTTGTATTTTCCATATTCAAAATATATATTTTTGCAAGTAATAAACACTGTGATATAACCCTCAGATAAATGATGACCTTGGAAAGAGCTTGAGTGGTTTGTGTTGTGCCAGTGGTCAGCCCACAACACAGTAGGTCTCCAATGACTATGAGCAAAAGCAGCAGTACACCTGTCACTACCAATGAGTCATACAGTCAAAGTAAAAATAGAAATCAAAACTGGTAAAATATTTGGTCACATTGAGAGGAGCCTGAATTTTCCAAGGATTTTCCTTTACATCCAGCAAAGTGTTTCTTTTCTTTTCTCATAAATATACATTTTATTATCTGCATGGTGATAAAAATCATCATGATCTCCATTAGTGCCATTCCAAGTATTATTAGTAGTGAAAATTTTGAAATTTTAGTGTTTAAATCTCAAATTTGTTTATGTTCAACTATAAGATCTTCTGTGCCACCTGAGACGCTGAGCCAAATTAACACTATACAGAAGAATGTCCTGATCTAAGAAGACTCAGCAGTATGTATGGTGTAAAACGGGTATGGCATACCAACATGAAAACATTATCCCAAAAGTGGAGTACATGGAGAAAGCATCATAACTTTGAGCTGCTTTGCTGTCTCTGTGCCTAAACAACTGTCATCACCGAGGAGAAAATGAATTCCCAGGTTCATCAAGGTATCCTACAGGATAATGTCAGGGTGGCTGTCCAATAGCTAAGGCATGAATGAGAAGGTAGATGAATGGAAGTACTACAAAGATAAGCAAAAACCAAAAAGTTATTTTTCAGTATATCAGACTGAGCTGCAGAGGTGGAAACTAAATACATTTACTCAAGTACTGTACTTAAGTATCGTTTTGAGGTGTCTGTATTTTCATTTGTGACTTCACTACATTTTAGGAGAAAATATTGTACTTTTTACTCCGCTACATTTATTTGATAGCCTTAGTTACGAGTTACTTTTCAGAATCAAATAAATAAAAAATACAGTATAAATTCACAAGCTACTTGTCAGTACTTCAAATTATAATCATATAAACAAATTATAATCCAATAATTTGATATACTTCTGTACATTAATGTTAAATGTACCATTCTGCATAATGAGTACTTTTACTTTTCGTACTGTAAGTATATTTTGATGTTAATACCTTTGTACTTTTACTTAAGTAACATTTTCAATGCAGATTTGTAACAGAGCATTTTTACACTGTGGTATTGCTACTTTTACTTAAGTAAGAGGTCTGAGTGGTTCTTCCACCACTGCTGAGCTGTTCTTCTACTTTGGAGTCAAAGTGGTCCTTCAGGAAATAAAGACAAAAGCTCAAATTTTTCTGTGAGTATCTGTTCTCAAAACAACAACAAGGTAATAATGACATGAGGATTGCTGCAAGAAAGACTTTGGTACATTCATGTTGCTAGGGACCAAAAAAAAAAATGTAATTTGAACTAAAATGTCTGTGTTCACAGTGCAACAAGAAATGTTACTTCGTCTACTACCATTCAAAATTGCTTATTTATTATCATTCCCAAGACATGCAGCTTAGGTTGATTGGCAACTCTAAATTGCCTGTAGTAGTGAGTGTGGGTGTGTCTCTAAATGTCAGCCCTGTGACAGACTGGCGACCTGTCCAGTGTGTATCCCGCCTCTCACCCACTGTCAGCTGGGATTGGCTCCATGACCCTATTCAGGAATAAGTGGTACAGACAGCGGATGGATGGATGGATAATTAGGTAGATGTAAATGGACTCTGAATAAATGAACTATGAGACAAGGAACTCACCTGTGTAATTATAAAATAAAATATGTCTGTTTTAATTCCAATTACACTTTTGTTTAATGCTGGGTTTTTATTTTATTTTGTCACTTTTCATGACAGTGGTGTTGTCACTACCCTCTCAATTTTCAGCCAATCACATGTCTGCTGCCTCTTAAGCAATCAAGGTCAACAACTGTTACCAAATGTATATTTCAAATTTATATTCATTTATATATTTTAAGCAATTTATTCATGTGGTGAATTATTTGATGAGGCCTTATTTTTATTTAGTGAAGGTACTGAAAACCAGAAAGCCCTGTAAAAATGCCAAAGGAAACAGTTCCACTGGATTTATACTCTGTGTGTGTTGTTGTAATATGCAGTAGTAATATTATAGTAGGGTGACTGGAGGTCCTCGCAAGTTCAATATAAGTCTATGTCAAAACCTTTTAAAGACAAAAATATATCCTTCAAGAGGTCATGATACTGATGAGTTGTCCTCATGTGAGAATAGGACATTTAGCAAAAGCAGCATTTCACACAAGTCAGCTGTCTGCAGGCCAGGTATATTACTGGACTATTCCTGTGTAAAACTGGACCGCAGCATCATACCCCTGGACTGCTCCATCATCCCCCATGACCTTCTACAGGATATGCAGTGTAGCTAAAGGATGGATGAAAGAAAAACTATCTTGTATTACCACAAGGAAGAGTATTCCATACACAATTCACAGGTGTGATTTTGATGCAGTGTCACATGAGAGCCTATGGGAATGATTCCCCTACACACAGATTAAACAGGGATCACCTCAGAAAAAAAACAACTTTAGTTACATTGCTATGCTCTGCTGGGACTGATGCATCCTCCTCCTCCAGATTCCTGAGCCCATTACACACAAAGTGCCTCATGAAAATCATACTGTCCACCTTCTGAAGGAAGATTAATGTGCCCATTACATTCATTTATATGATATATTGTAGTCAAAGTTTTGGAAGCATAGTTTCTATCATTGTGTTAGAGTAGGTTTTTTCTTTTTTTATTCAGTTTGGATGATCTATTTGCCTTCATTCTGTTCATAAGGCAGATGGCAAAAATGTGAGGCACCATGAAAATATTGTAGACATCTTAACAGTATATTCAAATGAGATGAAGATGCCTAATATGCCACACAATAAATAAATAGCAACATAATGTTTGTATGTTTGACATGTGTTAGCTGTATGCTTTATGATCAGCTCCCCTAACAGTTCTCATAAGACAGCTGTTTGTTTCTCACTTTGTCCAAATCGCTGCAGGTATTCCTGTAGAAAATTTGCTTTATGCATTGCTGAACAAATCCTGGTTTAGTATTACTTGGACAGAATAAAAATGTATCATACCATTTTCACACATTTTGAGTATAAAGCTTTGTCTCTTTTAGCTGTTTCTGGATTCCGTACAGCTATTTATTGAAGCCCAGTCAACTCAGGCCAAAATAGAATGTGAATCATTGCCACTTTAAAATAAATATTCATATGTTGTAGCTTGTGCTGCAAGACATCAACTACACATGATAGTTTTTTGCCCTGAATAGACTAAATGTATTTTGATCATTTAATAATACTACAGTTAAAGTGACATTCACAGTCCTTTATCACATATCTACAGTAGATTCAATAATTTCCATAGCTGTTTCATAACCAAAATTTTGCAAAGAGGATGCAATTATGTGATAAAATAATTTCAGATTCAATGTGGCTCTAGAGTGATGCTTTTACACCACGATGTACAAGATATTAAAGGCTATCATCTCAGTACCTGCCCACTTCTACTGTGTGAGTCACATTTCTCTTTTGGTGTTCATCCACTGTGTAATACAAAGCTGAACACATACACACAGCGCTTCCTCCTCCACATGACAACTTTTTATGTGCTTTTTCATGTTCAAGTGTTTTCCACATCAACTTGTGAATTAAACAAAAACCTGGTTTATATGACAGTACTTCAAGTACACACTGGCAGTGGTGGAAAGGCACTTGAGTTTTTGAATTAAGTTAAATTAAATTATCATTAATTAGTTAATCATAAATATCCATCCATCCATCCATTTTCCTCCGCTTATCCAGCCTCCAGCGTGTCCTGGGTCTTCCCCGGGGCCTCCTCCTGGTGGGACATGCCCGGAACGCCTCCATAGGAAGGCGCCCAGGAGGCATCTGAAACAGATACCTGAGCCACCTCAGCTGTATCCTCTTGATTTGGAGGAGCAGCGGTTCTACTCTGAGCTCCTCCCAGGTGACTGAGCTCCTCATCCTATCTCTAAGGGTGCGCCCGGCCACCCTGCAGAGAAAGCTCATTTCGGCCCCCTGTATCCGGGATCTTGTCCTTTCGGTCATGACCCAAAGCTCATCATAAATAATAAAATAATAATAAATATCACATTGAAAGAGGAGAAATAACAAACCTGCAAATAATAAATAATCATATTTATGGCATAAAAACAGGACTCTTCTTTGTGAATACTTTAACTTCTGAATAAGAGATAAGCTCTGTGATATCAAAGTCTCCCAAATGAAAAGACCATGCAATACTATGAGGACAGACTGAGGAAGTTCACTCATAAAATCATGCCTTCTTTTCCTGGTCTGTCTTGCAGTGTATGCCAACCTTGAGATAAACTACTCACATATACAGCAACTCTGGAAACAAAGTGTTTGAGGTGCAACCCCCCCAGAATTTAAATTTGCTTCTGTGAAAAACATAATGTGAAAACACTGTGATGGTGAAAGGGAACTGATAAAGTGTGATGACCTCATCGAGAAAGCAGTCAACATTTAGAAAAACTTGGCATGACAACAGTCAGTTAAATGTGAATATTCATATCCTTAGTAAATGGTAAAATCTGATGAGGGTTTTTTTTTGTTAGTTTGTTTTGGATGCATGTTGGTTTAGATATTCTTTTAAAACACTTTCAAATCCCACTTTGTCATCTGAATAATAAGATGAAAGGCCTAGATTAAGTCCTCAGCAGTGATATGGAGAAACATCATTGCTGCCCTGTTACACATCAGACATAATGCATGTGAAAACAATTTAATAGTTAATACATTTGCACTGTGTGTGCTTGACTGTGTTTGTACTTACAGTATTATTATACATTGTGAGGACCTCTGAGTTTTATACATTGAGGAGTGAGTGAAGACACTTTGGCTGGTCCTCACTTTCTGACCACCTTGCCAGGGCTGTTTCGGGGTTAAGACTTAAGACTTGGTTTTAGGGAATTAGGTTTAGGGTAAGGTTGTTTTTGAAATGATAAAATTAACCCTTGGCTTTTCAGGACCATGGCCAGCTCCGGGCTCAGATGCAAACGTAACTGTAACTAACGTCAACACAAAAGTATATCGAATTTGCTTGAAATGCAATTAAATTAGTCTGATTTCGCAAATGGACCTCCGAGGATATAATTCTAAGTAAGTAAAATGCAGATAAATTATATCTGGTTTGACTATACACAAAAAAATATTGATGCAAAATAGTTAACATTCATTTTTTTTATATTTTTTGAGAAACAAGAACCACACAAAGTGCAACAATGTAACTAACGTTAATGAGACGAAATGTGAGCTGAAGCCTTCACAGCTTTTTCTTTCTATTCGTTTCCTCTTTTAACGTACATTTTGATTGGCTCTCCCGATGCTTCTAGCCAATCAGCCGTCGCCTGCTATGGGGGAAGGAATAAATGCAAGATGGCTCCTCATATAAAAACAGTCTTCTGGGTCGCCTTCAGCGTGCTACAAAATAACTCTTTACATCATATTAGGTTAAAATATTTATCAGCCAAGAGTTCTGAAGGGTAACTTGAGCTATATAGTGATATGCGTATAGTAATTGGCGATATTTTGTGGTAGAAGATACCGAAGACACAAGAGGGACAACTTTGAAGCCATGAGTAGTCAATATTCTCACCTTCTTCGGTAGACCAGCTGGGGTAGTCGGCGGCACATAGCCTGGGCCTCAACTAGCTAACTAGCAGTAGCAGCTAACTAGCTACTGACTTCATCTACTGGTATTTGCGGCGCTGGAAACTTTAAAGAGCAAAAAGTGGAAAGTCTCATATTACCACTTGCTTGTTGAATGAAGGACGTGAAAGGCCATACAGTAACTGACCATGGCTGTATCAAGGTAAGACTGACTCAAGCTTAAACTGACTTGGTTTTATCTGACCGACTTTCCTTAACAGTTAGCGACTCTGCTAGCCCGTGCTAGCTTTTGCTTTGGCACATCATGGCATAGCGACGGCTGTCTAATGTTAGCCAACCGGCTAGCTTAACATGGTGTAACTAACGTTTTGGTGTAATGTTAACTTAATAAGTCACTACTCATGTCACGGAAAAGTGTCATTATTTAGTTTACTGCAGGTGTGAGCTGTCAGTTCAATTAAATTTAAAGTTTAGTAACTGTTAGGCTTCGGCCCTCTGCTGATGCTCTGCCGGTAAGTTCAGATTAACTTAGTACAGTGCGACTCGCGTCAGGAAATTCAGTTTACAAACACGAGAACCTATCATTTCTGTTTGTGTGGAGTTGTGTTAATATTGCACGGTTTTTATTTCAAGTTCAAACACACAGGCTTGTAAGATCGCACGTTTTCAGCCTGCCCTTGTATCTTACGTCGCGATCATCTTTAACGTGATTTACAATTGTACCAGCTAACAGTATTTTGATGTGTACTTAGTGTTTTACCTTGTGGTCATCAAAATGATGTAACCTTATTGACAAGATGGTGGTGTGTTTAGTGCTATGTATTGTGTGTGGTTTGTAATGTTTCTCTTGGTCTTGTTTTGTTTTTCTTTTACCTGTCTTTAGACTTGATCGTTTGTTTATCCTGCTTGACACTGGAACAACCCCAGTAACCAGGAAAGCAGCAGCCCAGCAGCTTGGAGAAGTGGTCAAACTCCACCCACATGAACTCAATAACCTTCTATCAAAGGTGTGTTTTTGATACCTCTGTATCCTAATGGTCTTTGTCATGCTTCCATATGATGTCAACCAGGACACTTTTGGTTGTCCTTGCAGTCAAATGTGTAAAATATTATTAATGTATAACAGCTTACAGGTCATGATTTTGAGTAGGATTATGACTTTACAGTAAGCGGTTTAGATGGATGGATCTTCACCCCTTTACTTATCCTTTTGTTTCTTTTTTTTAGGTCAGACTGGTTTAATTTAAGTTGTGTATGCAGTAAATAAAATCTTTTTTTTTTGTCATTTACAAGGTCTTGACTTACCTAAGGAGTCCCAACTGGGACACTCGTATAGCAGCAGGCCAAGCTGTAGAGGCTATTGTGAAGAATATTCCTGAGTGGGACCCAGTCCCCAAGCCTAAAGAAGGTGAGCTCCTAGGTTGGGTCACTGAAATACTCACACGGTCTTAAATTTTGGGATGTCAAGGTAGCACATAATTTTTGCATTAAGCATAAGATTTTCAGTTTAAGTAGATGTTTTTATGAAATGTCCAGCTTTGTTGAGCCCCTTTCTTTCTTCTCATTGCCAATGTAAAAGCTTAGCACACTGTTTTACAGTGCATTTGACAGATGTTACCAATAACTTGAGGGTGTACTAGTAAGCATCAATTTTAGCAGCACAAAATATCTAAAAGCCCAGCTTAATTGATAACATACCTTTTTTCTGTGCAAATATATATAATACTGATTGTTAGTTGTGGACCAGCATAAAATAACATTCTGACATGTGGTAACCCCCAGACCATGTGTTCACTAGGTCAAATAAAATACATTTGAACATGCTGCACCAGTGTCAGACAGGGCTATTATTTTAAGGTCATTATGGTAACTTCAACATATACACTGAAATGCAAAGACAACAGGAAAATGAATCCTCACAGAATGATACTAACTTTTCTGCTGCTTGGTGCTCAATCGTATCAGTGAAGACGTGCATCATGTTAGAAAACTTGCTTTGTTAGGTGCGAAGCACAAGATTGATCTGGAGTGAAATGATGTCTTGTCACGGTTATCTGCATAAGTGTAAACGGTGTGTGAGATTCATTAAGCAGTTGGAGGAACAAATGTGTATGTATGACAATTTTTATTTGTTTTGTACAGAATCTTGTGAGGACTTATCGCCAGAGGATTCCACCTGCGACCGTTTGAGTTTCTACCACTTTGACATCTCCCGGCTACTTAAACATGGGGCCTCTCTGCTGGGATCTGCTGGTGCTGAGTTTGAGCTGCAGGAAGACAAAACTGGTTTGTAGTGTTTCTTATATTGTTTCAGCTGCAGTAACAGCCACACTCTCATACATGTACACACATATGGAAACATATATACAATGTTATAGTGTGCTCATTCTTTACATAGATTGTAACCTTTGGAAAGGAAAAGTGTGACTCATTTCAACTACAAATATAAGAGTAGGATGGTCTGACCACTGAACTGGTTTGTGTTTGGCTGTGTATGACTTGTCGCAAACTTTTTTGAGTCTGACTTTTCCACCTCTTAGTTTTGACAAGAGGAAGTAGATTCTGTCAGTTTTGATTCATTAAACAGACTTTATGTATCCTATCCCTAAAAGTACACATTCTGGTGTGGTGGGGTATGGTAATAAACTGAAACGGCACTACTGCAATGTCAGCCTTGATCACCCAGACTGAGGCAGCTTCTGACAAACACCAATTCCTCACAACCTGCTTGGCTACTTGGCCAAAAATTCAAATGCAATTTCATCAGGGGAAGCTTCTAATCCTTGTCTTTTGATGATCATTTGATTTGGGGCATTGTCTGTTGTTTCATACATTCTGTTCTGTCAGTCATTTCTTCTTTGTGCCTCTGCTTCTGATTTCACGTCTCAACCAATATCAACTGTACTGGTGAAGTTTGTTAAACGGTACTAAGTGCTAGGTGACTGTTTAGGATACTACTCCACTGTTTATTGGTGGCTCTAATACTAATCATTTTTGTCTCCTAGCTGTGTTGAGCACCACAGTGACAATGTTGTTCACTTGGACATAATCTTTATTCCTCACACAGCTGCAATGTACTCTTTCTTGTCATTTGTTCTCAGTTGAGATGGACCCTAAGGAACGTCTTGCTCGCCAAAGAAAGCTTCTTCAGAAGAAGTTGGGTCTGGACATGGGTGCTGCTATTGGCATGGACACAGAGGAGTTGTTCAATGATGAGGACCTTGACTATACCTGCCAACCTAGTGGGCTTCGACCTTATGGAAGCAAAGCCACAGCTGGAACCAGCTTCCGCAACCATGTGGTGGGTGTTTTCAAATTTTAGATTTGATTCAGCAGATGTTTTTGAGTATGCTCCTTGTGTCCTTTTGGTTCAGTAAGGTTCTTAAAATAAAGTGTAGCCTTGGATGAACTATAAAGTTTCAAAATTAGGTGAAGGTAATCAGAAGTGTGAAGGAGGAAGTGGATGCATGTTGTCACTGCTTCTGTAAGCGGTTGAATGTCATGTAATATAATACTGTCTCTTGAGGTCATAGGCTAACTTATCTTGTCTCACAGTGATAGAGGCTGCTCTTCATACCAAAGATGTTAATCTTATTTTATTGCGCACCTTTTGCATTGCAGGCTTGTTTGAACAGGATATTTACTCAGGACACAGAAAATAGCAATTGTGACATTATAAATCATAGGTTGATGTTTTTTGTGTTTCCAGTTTTGGCCCCCCTCCCCCCCCCCCCCCCCCCCCCCCCCATATATCTCATATTCCCATACCCAATACTAAGTGAAAGAGAAACCCCATTTCGATTTTCTGTATGTCTTGCACATATGGTGAATTGACAATAAAATCCTTGAACTTTGAATCTAAAGGGTTGCACACATTTTAAGTAATTCTGTCAGTATTGTTGGTGTATAAGTAAATGTGTATATATACAGTTTTTGCCTTTTTAAGTTCTTAATCACAGTCTTCTTAGGCATGAAACATTCTTCAAACAAGTATGTAAACATAGATGCTTTGGTTGTGTGTCACCTGAAAATCCTCAAAGTAGATCAAACTTGATTTGCAGTCTTAGCATTGCTGCTAGGGTGCACTGTAGCTTGAAACAACTTGTGAAAGCTGAGCCCTTCTGTTTGGGTTAACATGCACTCAAAAACACATGGCTGAATCTCTACCTGAACTTGTCCATGTGTACAGACCTATTTATGATACTTCATCGCCTATTCATTCAGTTAGGAATGCAATTGAAAACCCTTGGGCTGAAATTGCAACTGCTCTAAACCTTAAAAGTATAGAAGTATATATTCCTCCATGGAGGCCATGTTTGCTTACTGCTGTGGTCATGGAAATGTTCTGAGCTTCAACTGTCTGATAATGCCTACTGGACTGGGCTCAATCACCTCCACTGATCCATTAGAGTGTACTTTCATTTTGTTCACATTGGGCTAGACGTTGTCGTTTGCATCCACATACTTGCGTGGTGTGTTTTGATCCTAAAGGTTTGCCACCAAGGTAGCTGCAATGGAACCAGTAGCATGTTGCTTCATTTACCTACCTTCTGTGACTGTAGAAGGTCCTACATAGTGAAAAATAATAATCTTCAAGAGCACCTCCTGATTTGGACCTGGAGGTTATATTCACTTGAAGCAGTTATGCACCACTTAGAGAGTTGTTGTGTTATCAACTAGAGAATTAATTTGATAAATTATTAATTTACTAACTTCCCTTGTGTAGTTGTGTATCTGATGATAGGTGTGTGTTCAGTAATGTTTTAAACAGTATAATCAAGCTGCTTTGCTTTCAGCCCGTTCAGGCAGCTGAACTGATAGACTCAGAATTCCTGCCAGGCATGAGCAACCGTCAGAAGAATAAGGCTAAGAGGATGGCCAAGCTAGTGGCAAAACAACGATCCAGAGACATGGATGCAAATGAAAAGAGGTATGATGGTGCTTGCTGTGTTTGCAACATGCCCGGTTTGATTAAGGTTGGAGACTTTTATCATCATATATCACCTCATCTCTTAAAAGCCAACATTTTTTTTTCTTCATATATCCAAATGTGTATTTCCTAGCATCAGTAGACTCAGTTGTCAAGGATTTCATTTTGAGAGATCTGCACCTTACAGGTGCAGCTCAATAAATTAGAATATCGTGGAAAAGTCCATTTATTTCGGTAATTCAACTCAAATAGTGAAACTCGTGTATTATATACATTCAGTACACACAGACAGAAGTAGTTTAAGTCGTCGGGTCTTTTAATTGTGATGATTTTGCTCACATTTAACAAAAACCCACCAATTCACTATCTCAATAAAGTAGAATACCTCATAAGACCTATAAAAAACATTTTTAGTGAATTGCTGGCCTTCTGGAAAGTATGTTCATTTA
>NW_018127883.1:8177332-8179650 GCF_001952655.1 Monopterus albus | reverse complement strand
CATGCTTGGATACAGCTCTCTGTGAACAGCCAGTTTCTTTGGCAATGAATGTTTGTGGCTTACCCTCCTTGTGAAGGGTGTCAATGATTGTCTTCTGGACAACTGTCAGATCAGCAGTCTTCCCCATGATTGTGTAGCCTAGTGAACCAAACTGAGTGACCATTTTGAAGGCTCAGGACACCTTTGCAGGTGTTTTGAGTTGACTAGCTGAGTGGCATGTCACCATATCCTAATTTATTGAATTGGTGGCTTTTTGTTAAATGTGAGCAAAATCATCACAATTAAAAGACCCAACAGCTTAAACTACTTCAGTCTGTGTGTACTGAATTTATATAATACATGAGTTTCACTATTTGAGTTGAATTACTGAAATAAATGGACTTTCCACAATATTCTAATTTATTGAGCTGCACCTGTATATGAAATGTTCAATTAGTTCTAATGATAAAATTTTGTCTTTTAGTAATGATAGTTGTGAGTGTGAACCTGAGGAGAAACGAAGGAAAACCACCAATGTAGTTATTGACCAGCCAGCAACAGAGAATAAAGTCTTAATTGACAACAGTCCACACAACTCAAGTCTATTAGAGGAGGTAATGGATCAAAACAAGTCAAAAACTCATTGATTGTCAAGTTTTCAACAGTTGAATTAATGGTGCAAGTGATGTCTCAATGCTTTGTTGTTAGACACATGAGTGGCCTCTGGACAGCTTCTGTGAGGAGCTCTGCAATGACCTTTTCAATCCTTCATGGGAGGTAAAGACAAAGCTTTATTTAGGTTATTTGATTTTTAATTTTAGTTGATCATACTCAGTTGAACATAAGAGGGTGGGCTGAGTTAAAGGGCACAATTTGTGATCCACTTGTAACCACTACTACAACTTTTGGCTGCTCCTGTTAGGGATCACCACAGCAAATCCAGTTCGCATGAGTAATTTGGCACGGTTTTATGCCGGATGCCCTTCTTGACACAACCCCTCTTATTTATCCGGGCTTGGGACCGGCACAGAAGTCAATGACGTGAAACCCCTGCAGCTAGATACACAACCCTGTGATCCCCTTGTAAATGCCACAAAAAAATTCTCCCAAAACACCAAAAAAATGTAACTGTATGTGGTTGTTCACAGATTCGTCATGGTGCAGGCACAGGTCTTAGAGAAATCCTTAAGACTCATGGTGCTGGGGGTGGGAAGCTGGTGGGAAGCACTGCAGAACAGGTATATCTTACACCTGCTTTCAGGTTTTGTAATATCGCAGTGAGAATTTGACATGATATTGACTGCCTGACATTTTCGTTTAGATGTTGCGGCATCATCAGGAATGGATAGAGGACATAGTCATCCGGCTGCTCTGTGTTTTTGCTCTAGACCGCTTTGGTGATTTCGTATCTGATGAGGTAGGTGGGTTTTTGCTGGTCAAACGATCAGAATGTCTGAAAACGTTTCTCAGTGATGTGCAAGGTGCGACATGCAGTATAGAAAAGGCAAGAACATGTAACTGAGGAAGTATATAGCCTAACTGGTCAGGTAATAACATTATTTATTGAATGTTTTCATTTTATTTATATCTGTAGGTAGAGCTTCACTGACAGTATGTTTAGTGTCTGTGTTTGTCATTGTATGAGAGAGATATGTGCTGTTTGTCAGGTGGTGGTTATAGGTATTTACACTTGTCTTCCAAATATAACCTTTATGTGTCAACTCTTGATGCATGGCATGACCATAGTTGCTAGGAAAAAATTGTTTTCCTTCTCATTATTGTGGCAGCACTGCAGAACATAAGGAGCATTTACCTCAATTTACATTTGTGTAAGAATACAGTTATTGTGTTCTTGGCAGGGTTGATAACACTATGAAAAACTATTTAGTTCTGGAGAAGGCAGCCATGCTTATGTTGAACCAAAGAGGACAAAAGCTAGTCTGTTTATGTTTTTATTTTTTTGAACTTCATTTGAAGGCCTGCATAACACAATACAGTAAAATGTCCTAGGAGGTAGTTGAAAACTCACCAGTGAGACTTAAGATAGTTATATGCTATTATAATTATCTATCCCTGTGCATCTAGTCTAGTTGGTTGACTGGCCATCTAGACCAATACTGGCATGCTGCTGAGTCTGAATAGTTTGCCAGTTAAATTTATATCACCCAAGTGTTGGTTTTTTTCTTTGTTCTATTTATCAGTCAGTTGTATTTATCCTTTATGTCTCTTAATTTTCCAGGTGGTGGCTCCTGTCAGGGAAACGTGTGCCCAGACACTTGGAGTAGCCCTTCGCCACATGAATGAAACTGGTGTTTCCAAGACGGTAGATGTCCTGCTGA
>NW_018127883.1:8113019-8177318 GCF_001952655.1 Monopterus albus | reverse complement strand
ACCAGTGGGAGGTCCGTCATGGAGGCCTCCTGGGGATTAAATATGCTCTGGCTGTCCGACAGGTAGCATCTGTTGCATATATGATGAGCTGTTAAATACACATAGTAGAGTTGTACAATGTAATGACTCTGCACCGGAGTCGAATTCCTTGTATGTTCAAACATACTTGTCCATCAATTTTTTTTTTTTGTTTGGAAGCAGATGTGTTCCTTGCTGTAGTGTTTTTTGCAACACAAATTAACACATTTACAGGACAAAGGACATAACATAGCAGATGAGACAACAGACATTAACAAAAGAGACAAAGGGATTATTAAATTAAATTGTGTGTGAAAGTGTGTAGTGTGGGTGTATCCAACGCTATGCAGACTGATACTTATTAAAGAAAAATAAAATTAAACCAAAAAAATGTAAAAATTTGGGGGGGGGAATTAAATGTAAAAGGGGGGAAATGGGGGTGTGGGAGTTAAATCAATAAAGGAACAGGAGTGTATTGGTGATGCCTCCACCCTAAACCACCAGCACGAGGTGAGGCCATTGCTTGGGGAGCTCTGGAGCAGCTCAGCAGGGAGGGTAAGGTCATCCAGGACAGCAGCATCCTTGTGTCATGGTTAAATTAAACCTTCCCTTTGTTTTACTGTTCATCATGGTATATATTAATAGTCAATTGTTGGGACTGAAACAGCTCAGGATTGGTCCCTGACCCAATGTGTGATGTGTTCCTCTCCTAAATAGCTCCCAGACCTTGAGGAGGGAGCTTGTCTAAGAGGGTGTCAGCAGTCCAGTAATGCTATATACAGTTAAGGAAGAGGAAACAGTGACCTGGCCTTCCTCCCTCATGCAGTGTCCCCCCAGAGAAGACCCCAAGAGTGACCCCAGATTGCATGCCCCACCTGCTGGGGCAGCTGAGGCCATTCTTTCTAACATCATAGAAGTATATCTGTGTGCATATTCATCTGCCTGTTCTTTGTGTTTCAGGACCTGATCTCAGTTTTACTGCCCAGGGTGCTCCCTGCCATCTCTGTAGGACTACAGGATCTAGATGATGATGTCAGGGCTGTGGCAGCTGCAGCTCTCATCCCTGTGGTTGAAGGCTTGGTACAACTACTGCCTAGTAAGGTCAGAGAGGCAAAATGAACACCCTTTAACAGTTTTTAGTGTTCTGTGTCACCTCTATGTAGTTTATTTTTTTACTATCCTCATTCCAGAGGTCTTAATGTAGTTGTAAAATTTTCTCTCAGGTGCCCTTCATAGTGAACACACTATGGGATGCTCTTTTGGACTTGGATGACCTCACTGCTTCCACCAACAGCATCATGACATTGCTGTCCTCGCTGCTAACCTATCCACAGGTCCGACAGTGCAGGTCAGGCTCTGAAAGTCATACAGTAAATACTTGCTTCTCAAAATGCTGCTAACTGACTCCAAGGTGTTTGTACAGTAATTTATATAGTAACTGACAAACCATGTCCCTAATAATACTACACATTATAAAATTGGTGTTACCTTTAACAGGGGACAAATGATAAACATGACTTGCATAAAATCACATTTAGTTCATGCTGGAGCAGGTTTATTACAAATGCACAGCACTGACTTTGTTTGAAATTTCTTTGAATTTTTAACTGTGTTGCCTGACCAGTTCTGACTGTTTATTTCTCATCCACTCTAGCATGCAGCAATCATTAACCGTCCTGGTTCCTCGGCTTTGGCCTTTCTTGAGACACACTATATCATCAGTAAGACGTGCAGCACTGGAAACCCTTTTCACCCTGCTTTCTAGAGCTGATCAGGTAAAGGGCAGTTAGAGATTGGTGTAATATATTAGCAGAATACGTTTTCAGCATTTAGGATTTAACAAAGTATTAGAAATACACAACTAAAGTTGTGTTCAGTTTTTTTTTTTGTTTGTTTTTTTTTTTTTTTAAAGTTCTCAGCTTGAATTGAATACTAGCTAATTTTTGTGTGGTGTGTTCCATTTTTTTGTTCTTCAGAGCTGTTCCATGTGGATCAACCCCATCCTTCAAGACATGCTCCGGCACATCTTCCAGTCCTGCATACTGGAGAGCAGTGAGGAAATTCTTGAACTGATCCAAAAGGTTTGTTTCATGATCCGCATTAGAATTTCATCAGAGCTTCCTACTTTATTTAAGCTTTAATTATTATTTGTGCTTGAATGAGTCTCCGTTTTAGGGCTGCACAATAAATCACTTTGTAAGTGCGATTTAGATCCCTGTGCGATCTCAGCCTCATGTGGCAATGATTCTGCCGTGTTTGCACTAGCAGTCAGATCCCTTGTATCAAACCAACCCCTGCTTTTCCCCTGCTAAGCTGCGTTAACCAATAGCAGGAATGTGTTACATCATGTGACGAGCTGTAGACAGGAAGAGAACACTGATTGAAAAAGAAATCCAACATGTTTGACATTGTGAAAGCTATTCTGTGCCCTCCTGCAACTGTTTTTCAAATGTTGCACTGCCTGCCCTATACACCTAGTGCTGAGTAGCAGTTGAAGCAGAAATAAATCACTTTGCAGTTAATGGTTAATGGCTGTGCATTAAATTATAACGGAGATGAGGAAACAACCCAGATGCACATATACCAAACCAGCCGCATCGTTGTGACAGTCTTTTTCTTTTGTAAAAGTAGACTGAAAACACTTCTAATAAAGTACAAATTTCACCTTTGTGTCTTGTTCTAGTGGAATTTTTTTTGTCTTTTTCTCCTCATTCTGGGCTGCAGTTTACTAAATAGTGTCGTCAGACCTTAAATCCATGCATTGGACAGTGTCACCATTGAAGTAGGTATCCCCCCTACTTACTATGGTTGGGAGCATAGTGGGTATCCTATTGAGCAAATTGCTACTTGGCACACTGAAATGAGGAGAAGAAGACTGCAAACTAACGGGGACTGGAGCTACCTTCTGTTGTAATGCACACTGGCTGACATGACAAAATAAAAATGATTCAACTAGTCAACTTTCAGGGGGCAGCCACTTTCAGGATGGAACCCTGAAAGAGTTCTCTTATTTTCTTTTTTTGCAAATAATACTGCAGAGGGTGTAATAAGTCTTGTTATGCCTCTGCATCAGTGATGGCCACAGCCAGGTAAAATCTGTAAGTAGTAAACAAAAGTTGGATTTGCATCAGTTTTCAAGGCTTAATTTACTTCCACTTAATCCCTGAAAAGGCTGCTTTTTTGTTTGTTTTACCTCTGGCAGTTTAACTTTGTACCATTTAAGGTTGACTGGACTCGAGCTGCTTAAATATCAACACCAAACTTTTGAACGGTAGTGCATATATGACCCTTTTGATATTGCCTTAATTTGGTAATCAACCGTGGTGACGGTTCTCCACTGATCCCCGGGCCGGCTCTGCTGCTGTGTGCAGGCACACGGTGCCCTGGCAGACACAGCACCCGCAGGCTCTAAACCTTATCTCGGGGACCTCGACCATGCCATGCCTCCCCTCCCCCTCTCTGCCACCCTCCTACACAAAGAACAATTTTTTTTAAGAATCTTGATTTGTTTTTAAGAGATCCTTGTGGTGTTTGCTATTTTGAAATGCTTGTACTGTCTTGTTTTTTGGGTATTCTCAAATTTTCAATTTTTTTTTTTTTTTTTTTTTTTTTTTTTTAAAGATGCACCGCACCGAGCGGCAGTGAGTTCCAGTAGCTCTGTCCTCCTTTTTTTTTTTTTTCTTTCCGTGATTTCTGAATTTGTCTATCAAGATCGGTGTATGGTTTTTGTTCTTATGGTGTCTTGTTGCTTGCTCTCTGTTGTTTTTGTCCCTTACTGCTGCTGGAACACTGGAATTTCCCCACTGTGGGATCAATAAAGTTCTACCCTTCCCTACCCTAATGTGTGCAGGTGTGGATGGAACTGCTGACTCAGGCCCCTCAGCAGTATGTGGTGGCAGCGAGCTGTCCATGGATGGGCACCTGGCTCTGTCTCATGATGCAGGCCTCACACATTCCCATAGACCTGAACATGCTGTTGCAAGTGAAGGCCCGCTCCAAGGTTGTAATCTTTATTCTTATCTCCTCACCTGATTGTTTTTTTTTTTTTTTTGTATTACAGTGTGTACAGGTTTATACTAGTAATGTTCTCAAATGCTAGTTGCTTTTAGTTGTTAGCAATTTTAAGCAGTGAACTGAATATTTTATATTTAAGATTTAGGATAACTCATTTTGTGATCAGCTTTTACAAGTTTTCAGTGTGTATATATAGCTATTTGTAGTATAATGCAAAACATCTGACATAATAAAGAAGATCAGGCTTTAAAGTATGATGTACAGTAACTTACGATGGTAGGTGGCTTCTTTTGCAAATTCTAACAAGTTAAAGTAACAGAAGAATCTTTCAGCCATGCTTTGTATGTTTTTGAGCCAGAGACTTTTTAGCAACCTGACCAGTCTGGAGTGAGAAATAAAAATATAGCACAAAAGCCACATTCAAGTCAACAAATAATTTATTAGCTAGTTTTTGTAATGAAGTGTGTCTTAAAGTTTAGAGCAAATGAAACTCATTAGAAATGGGAACAGCTTTTTTGCATGTACCAAATCAGTTTAATATGTATGTATCTCTACATAAATGAAGGTTGGTGCACAGATGTCACGGTGCTAGAGAGAACAGTAACACAGACTTGGAGACCTTTTGCTTCAACTGCAAACCTTTTTATTCTCCCCGATAATTTTCTTCTTTCATTCTGATCGGAGTGTATATAAGACCGCAGGCCCACACTAGCGCACTACAGCTCCTGGCCGAACAGATAACTAGCATGGAAATGGAACATCCCGACTCCCCGCTCATTGTTCTAGGGGACTTAAACAGAGCAAATCTCACCCAAGAACTGCCCAAATACAGATGGCATGTCACCTGTCCTACCAGGGAGAAAAACACATTGGACCACTGCTACACAGCAATAAAAGATGCCTATTGCCCTGTCCCCCATGCAGCCCTCGGACGCTCTGATCACTGTATGGTCCATCTTATTCCAACCTACAGGCAGAAACTTAAAACAGTGAAGCCTGTGGTCAAAACAGTGAAGAGCTGGACTGAGCAGGCAAAGTCAGAGCTACAGAGCTGCTTTGAATGCACAGATTGGAGTGTATTTGAGGCTACAGACCTGGATGAACTCACTGACACTGTGACGTCATACATTGGCTTGTGTGTGTGTGTGTGTGTGTGTGTGTGCGCGCGCCTGCTCACCAAGACCTCCTGCACATACAACAACAAGCCCAGGTTCACAGTAACACTCAAGCAGCGTTTGACATGCCAAAAAGGAGGTCTACAGAAGTGGGGACAGGATTCTGTACAGGCAGGCAGGGCAGGAACACACTGACAAGGGAGATTAAAGTAGCAAAGAGGAGCTACTCTGAAAAACTGAAAGCCTAGGTTTAAGCCAACAACCCCTCATCTGTGTGCAGAAGCCTGAAAAACATCACTGACTACAGGAAACCATCCCCCTCTGCTGTTGAAGACCAACTAGCAGACAACATGAACATGTTCTGCTGTAGGTTTTGAGAAACAATACTCCCACCTCAGACCCAGCAGCCGATCTCCTGATGATTACCACCCTTCCCCTCTGATCTGCGAAAAGGATGTGCGTGGCCTTTAAAAAAAAACAAAAAAACAAAAAAAACAAAACAAAAGATCACAAAGGCACCAGGCCCAGATGGTATGACCCCCTTCTGCTTGAAAGCGTGTGCTGATCAGCTGGCCCACATCTTCACACTTACTTCAACAGGTCACTGGGGCTGTATGAAGTTCCCTCCTGCTTCAAATGCTCCATCATCATCACAGTCTCCATGAAACCTTCCATCAGTGGAGGGTTTCATACACACCCCAGATATTGCATCACACAGTGACGCAACCCACTAATCCCTCCTCCACTCATGGCTCACACAGCACACTCAGTCCTGGAACTTTTTTGACGCACCTCGTAAGATCATGTACATACACTGTGAGAGCTGCTGTACCAGAGTCAAATTCCTCATGTGTCCAACACATCTGGCCAATAAAGCTGATTCTGATGTATAGCATTGTGTTTATAGCAGAGGAGGTGGCAAATGTTTTAATTTAGTGATGGCAACATGCTGCTTGTTACTTTTGTCACCCCAAGCAACTTTTTTAATGCTACATGAAACTTGTGTGGGGTTTCATTTTTATGTGTTAAATTAACAGTTAATGGTGTGTTGGTGCAGCAGGATAAAGCAGGGACAAAGGCACGGCAAGGGACCAATCAGGTGAAGGAAACAGTCCAGGAGTATTATATAGCAGGTGCAGAGACTGTGATGGATGATTCGGTGACAAGAGACTATGTGGTGGTTCGTGCTCGCCTCATGGCTGCCAAGTAAGTAACATTATCAGTCATTAAGTGAACATCTGACTTTCTCTCAAGAAATAAAGAAACTTTGATTGCCATATAAAGAGTTTTTAAAGATGCCAACAGTCCTGACAGTGTTTCCCTGCTCTCCTTGTACTGTATGTCTGTATTCCAGATTGCTGGGGGCTCTGTGCAGGTGTATCTGTGATCCTCAGCTCAATGCTGCAACTCAGGAGATCCGACCAGCTGAGTCTTTGGGCCAGCTGTTCCTCTTCCACCTCAACTCTAAGTCTGCTCTGCAGCGCATAGCAGTGGCTCTGGTGCTTTGCGAGTGGGCTGCACTGCAGGAGGTGAAAAGCTCTGGCACTAATTTTATTTATTGTGGAATATATCACACAATGAGTACTTTTTGGTTGTGGTTTGAGCATTTAGAAACCACACTGACCTTTCCAATCACTCTCTTGCAGGATTGTCAGGTGGTATCATCCATGGTGCAGCCTCGTCTTTTGGCCATTCTGTCTGAGCAGCTGTACTATGATGAGATTGCCATCCCCTTCACACGCATGCAGAATGAGTGCAAGCAGCTCATTGCATTGCTAGCTGAAGCCCACATAGACCTGCAAGACCGTCTCAATTGTAGCGTTTTCACCATTGACCAAGCCAACGAACTGGTAATTCCATCTGCACATGTATGAACAATCCAAAGTGACTGGATAAAATATAAAGGTTTTCAACACCCACTGTCACTCTTAACCGAATAGGAATTGGCTAAATGAAGAGAGATGGATCACGTGAATCTTTTGCTGTTAAACTGTGTTAAACAGTTTAGCGATTAATATTAGATCTGCAATGGATCTGCCAGTCTTTAAGCCTCTGCTTAAAATGTTTAATTTTCATGACCTTTGGATCACAGTATTTGACGTCTCCTCTTCGAATGTTTTACTGTAGGTGTCTTTTGCATTTTATTTTATTGTGGCTTATGTATAATACTTTGGTCAGCAAGTTGTTTTTATAGTGCTATATAAGTAAATTTTGATTTGAACTATTTGATCTTTGAATGCGCTTGTGAACCACCAAACTTCATTTAAGGCGTCAATAGCTACCATTTCATTGTGCACACGGGATGTCACATGCACTATACTTTCCAAAGAATTAGACAGAGGAGTGTTATTGTTGGGTATTACTTTTTGTATGAAATAAATGCAAAGAAATTTTATAGCTGGATTTGCTTGCTGTGTCCAAAAACATGCATACTGTAGTTTGTAGAGAAGACTGCTATCATTGTACCTCTGACTAGAACAAGTTGTTTGGGCAGGCCGCCAGTGACACTACTGTTACTCAGTGAAACACAGTTTGTTTGGTTCTGTCATAGTATTTAGCTGGCATTGTCATTTTGGATATTGTTCAACTATAGTTTATTTTCTGACCCTGCCTTTATTTCTTGAGTTGAAAGCTTTGGAATTAAAGTTATGGTACACAGCTGACTTTCAGCTTCAGAAGTCAATGGAAATAGCACTATGTGTCAGATTGCTCCCATTCCAGTCACTCATTTTCTCCCCTCACTTGTTTCCTAGGTAACAACTATCTTTACAGAGTCAACAGCGGGTCTGAATGTGAAGTCTAAACAATGGCAGGCACTGGATAGTAAACAACACCAAGCTCAGGCATCAGTGATGGAGACCAACACAGAGTGGCAGCAGCTGCATTTGCGTGTCCACATGTTCACAGCCTGTTCAGTGATCAACCTGCAAGTGCTTCCTGACAAGCTCAACCCAATTGTCAGGCCTTTGATGGAGGCCATCAAGCGAGACGAGAACACTCTTATTCAGGGTTATGCTGCCTCTTTTATAGCTAAGCTGTTGCAGCAGTGTGCTGGACGCTCACCATGCCCCAACCCCAAGATCATCAGAAACCTCTGTACCTCAGTCTGCGTGGACTCTTCTGTCACACCCTCATCCTCTTGCCCTGTACCCCCCACACAGGAAAATGCCAAAGGTATCTGGGCATATTTTCAGTAGTTTAAATCACCTTCTCAGCTGCCAGTAGGATTTAAAATTGGGTTTTCTTTGACTTTTTACTTTTTGCACTGATGCTCTTGAAGAGTGACATAAAATATATTTAGTTTTCTACATTTGTAAAATTAAAAGTACAGCAGTAGCCTTTCAGTAATCATGTATCAACACTGAAGATGTGCTTGCTTGCATGTTTCTCCCTCCTTATTTCTCATGCCATTAGGCAGTGGGTTGGAGAAAGACGGCCTGCATCACAAGGTCAGCAAAACTTGTGGCATCATGACCCTGTACCATCACCAAAGGGCAGCATTTGCCATCACCAGCAAGAGAGGTCCAGCCCCTAAAACCCCAAAAACTGCCAGCACAGAGCTTCCTCCTGGCAGCACCATCAGCACCGATAATGATGAGGTATGAAGGGCTACTCTGTACATTGACCTTGTGTTGTACTAACTACAGGTTGAGTAAACCCACCCCCCTGTGTTGTTCCTTTTAGAGCAAGAAACCATTTCTTATTCAAAGAAGAGGAGCAGAGTTCTCCCTAACAACAGTTGCCAGGCACTTTGGGGCAGACCTCACCAAAGCTCTGCCATACCTCTGGGA
Organism: Monopterus albus; assembly: GCF_001952655.1. Classification (NCBI taxonomy): domain Eukaryota; kingdom Metazoa; phylum Chordata; class Actinopteri; order Synbranchiformes; family Synbranchidae; genus Monopterus; species Monopterus albus. The sequence goes on along the minus strand of NW_018127883.1, from coordinate 8,168,380 downwards.
GATCACAGTGGGACCGCTAAGGACAGTGGTGACTGAAAATCAGTGCATTGGTGTGTTGGTTGGTTTAAATCTTCAATAGATATTAGTAACAGTCTACAAACAGGAAATTGTGTGATAGCTTTCATTTAGTTTTTTTTTTTTTTCAGCCTGTTTGTGTGTGAGCTATAGTTGAACAGTTAACAAAAGTATTACTTTTGGAACCCCTGCAACTGGGGCGCTGCGTCTTAAAGGGAATGTACATCTCCTGTTCACTTTTTTTAAATGTGGGTGTAAATGTACTCAAAGCTGAGACTTGGCACTTCAGTGTAGTATTTATTATTTATCTGCTGAATCACAGGGCCTGAAGAGCAAATTGTAACTGTCCAAATACTTCAGTTTTGAAGTGTGTTGTCAGAAAGACTGTCCCATTGAATCACTGTGTGTTTGTGCACTTTTAGACAGGCAGGCCCAGCTTGAGAAGGGAGACACTGCAGCCCAAGAACTGGTCAACTCTCTGCAAGTTCTAGAGGTCATGGCTGGAGCCATGGCTTCTGAACTCAAACCTTTGGTAGGATTTATTCACAAAGGCTTTTGTTTTTTTGTTTTCTTCTGAACCATTAGAGAGTCTCAAAGTTTATTTACCTGTACAATTGAAAAGAGTTTAAGATGTCATTAGGGATCCCCAAAGGAGAAACTCATCAGGGCATCTTAAAACAACTCCTGGAATTTAAACGAGGTATTGAATGACCCCTTACTGAATGTCTCTCTTGTCTTTATGGTGTACCCTAGCTGCTGGAGCACCTGCCCCATCTGTTCACCTGTCTGCAGCACCCGTACACAGCTGTGCGTCACATGGCAGCACGCTGTGTGGGTGTGCTCAGTAAGATAGCCATGCTAGAGACCATGAACAGTTTTCTTGAGTGTGTACTACCCTGGTTAGCCGCCATTGATGACTGCACGAAACAGGAGGGCGCAATTGAGGCTTTGGCTTGTATCCTTGATAGAGTAACATGTTCAGATTCCATTTTATGGTTATAATACCTAGAATAATATAAATGCATTTCTTAACAGATTTGCTGTAATGCTATTTTAAAACGGATCATAGGTGTAAAGAGGGTGAGGGAGCTTGTGGTTGTTAACTTTATTTCTGTACAGTATTGTCCTTGACAACATGTCTCCAGGTGTCATGGAGCAGTTGGATGTGGGCATCGTACCCTACATTGTACTGCTGGTTGTACCAGTACTGGGCCGTATGAGCGACCCCAGCAACAGCATTCGTTTCCTGGCCACACAGTGTTTTGCCACACTCATCCGCCTGCTGCCACTAGAGGTAGGGGCACTCAGACCTGTAACTTTCTAATACACTGACCTTATAATGTCATGTCATCTTCCCCTTCTATTGGTACTGTTTTTTTTCCCCTCTTGTCTACCAGGCAGGCATACCAGACCCTCCAGCCATGTCTGCTGACCTAATCCGCCAGAAAGCCAGAGAACGGCACTTTTTGGAGCAACTGCTGGATGGCAGAAAATTGGACAGCTATAAAATCCCTGTGCCCATTAAGGCTGAGCTCAGGAAGTACCAACAGGTGTGTATCAGTTTCAGGGTTCACAGCACACTGCGATATCTCCTCCAACACCAGATGAAGGATAGCCACCCTTTGTTTTTACACATTTAAACAACTGCTGGAATTTGTTTGTGCTGCCAGGTCCTCAACCACTTAACCTTGATGGAGGAGAAAATGTCACTCTGAAACCAACTACAGTTAACAATAGACGAGCTGTGTTTGTCTATTTTAGAGAGCAGACTTTTGCTTGTATTTTCAATGTTGGTCTGTCTCAACTTGCAGGATGGAGTGAACTGGCTGTCTTTCCTGAACAAGTACAAGCTGCACGGGATCCTGTGTGATGACATGGGCCTTGGCAAAACACTGCAGTCTATCTGCATTCTGGCAGGAGATCACTACCTCAGGTAAAAAGTCCAAACAGCACTATTGCTGTTATTGCGTTTGACTTTCAAATTGACTGCGTCAGCACACACCGCCTCCACTGTCATTTGATGAGATGTGTTGTTAAGAACATTAACAGTTAAATGTGTGTGTATAATTGATCTTAGGTGTTGTCTATTTTGGGCTAGATAAAACTGTGTCCATAAAGATGTTCAATTATGGGGGTGGCTGTGGCTCAGGGGGTAGAGCGGGTCGTCTCCTAACCGGAATATTAGCGGTTCGATTCCTGGCTTGTCCAGTCCACATGTCGAAGTGTCCTAAAGCAAGACACTGAACGCTCAGTTGCTCCTGGTGATGACACCAGTTTGTGAATGTGTGTGCTTGTGACCGTGAATGGCCAAATAGTGTGAAAGCGCTTTGAGTGTGCTGCAATGCATAGAAAAGCGCTGTACAAGTATAAGATCATTTATGCAAAACATTATGAATACGAGTGCTGTGATGTTATAAATGATGCTATTTATTTGATTAAAATGCCATGTGAAAGCCAGGTTTGAGCATTTGACAGTTTCATCAACAGTGATTTGTCCCAGTTTCTCATTTTCATCTTTGTCATTTTATGTTTAAAGTGCTGTGTAAATAAACTTGACTCAGCCTTTTGTGTGTGATGTCTGTACAGGGCACAAGAATATACCAAGACTAAGGTTGCAGACTGCAGCCCCCTACCGTCTCTGGTGGTCTGTCCTCCCACACTGACTGGCCACTGGGTGGATGAAGTGGGCAAATTCTGCAGCAAAGAGTACCTCAACCCACTGCACTACACTGGGCCTCCTACAGAACGAATGCGGCGAGAATGAGTTTGCTACAAAAGATGATGGTTTGTTTTGTTTGTTTTTCCACAAGCTGAGTTGGAAAGTTTAATCATCACCATAAAGCTAACTTAACAAGCTTGTATAATCTCCAGAGAGTCAATGAAGCTAAATGAACATTTACTTTTCAGGTTGCAACATCAAGTGAAAAAACACAATCTTATAGTAGCCTCTTATGATGTTGTTCGAAATGACATTGAGTTTTTTAGGTGAGTGCTATTCCAATTACAGTAATAGTCTATTTTTGTGTTTTGGAGGAAGGTGCTCCATTGTAAAAGTGCTTTTTTTTTCCCGCAAAATTTTCAGAAATATTAAATTTAACTACTGTATCCTTGATGAGGGCCATGTCATCAAGAATGGGAAAACCAAACTTTCCAAAGCAATTAAGCAGCTGGCTGCTAACTTCCGAGTCATCTTGTCAGGAACGCCTATTCAGGTGAGGTGCTGTCTAAGAGCTCAAATGACAATAGCATATGAAATTCTCCATCTTTCCATGCATGCATAAATATTTTCCCTTTATTTCTATCCACAGAACAATGTCTTGGAGCTCTGGTCGCTGTTTGACTTCCTCATGCCAGGCTTTCTTGGAACAGAACGACAGTTTGCTGCTCGCTACGGTAAACCAATTCTGGCCAGTCGTGATGCTAAGAGTTCCTCACGGGAACAGGAGGCAGGTATGTGAGACCCATTAGTCTGCAATTGTCTGAACTTCACAATTCATTTCTAACTGAGTATTGCCTTTCCTAACATCCCTTTTCTACCAAGTATATTAATGTTAAAATAGTAACCATGATTAACACTGGTTTCTCCCTCTAGGTGTCCTGGCAATGGAGGCCCTACATCGGCAGGTGCTACCCTTCCTTCTGAGGAGAATGAAGGAGGATGTCCTCCAGGACCTTCCCCCAAAAATAATTCAAGACTATTACTGCAACCTGAGTCCTCTACAGGTACAAGTTTAACACAATGTACATGGTAGAAATGAAAATGTGATTCTAGTTTGGAAGTGAGTTGATGATTTTCCACAGATGCATCAAATGAATAATGGTACAATCTTAGTGTAACGCATTGGGATGCTTTCTCATTCCCCACAGGTTCAGTTATATGAAGACTTCGCAAAGTCTCGAGCTAAGGCCAGTGTGGAGGACAGCATCTCTGCGGCCTCTGCAGAAGAGGAAGAAAAGCCTAAACTGAAGGCCACAGGGCATGTCTTCCAGGTACAGATTTATTTTTTTCTAGATATGTATGGCCTCTTTGTGGCCTCTCTAACCAAATAGCCCAAGCACAAGAGCTACTCATAAGAGTTGAAATAGTGTTGCAGTCAGTTTGCATCTCAATACAAAGAAGACAGAATACATGACCTGTAACATTGGTGACCATGGACCACTAAGAACAAGTGATGGATTCCAACTGGCAAGAATGAAGGACTTCAAATACCTAGGGTCATGGGTGAGTGACTCAGCACAAGATATCAAGGTGAGAAAAGCCTCAGCATGGAAGGCACTCCACAAGATGATAGCACCGTGGAAGTCTGATCTACCAAGACAGCTGAAAATCAGATACTTCACATCTACAGTAGAGACCATCCTACTCTATGGATGTGAGACATGGACCCTGACGGCATCAACTGAAAAGGCACTGGACGGCTGCTACACAAGAATGCTCAGAGCAATACTTAACGTCAGCTGGAAAGATCAGACAACAAATCAGGCACTGTTTGGTGAGGTTCCGAGGCTCACAGTTAAGATTGCTATGAGGCGAATGAGTGTGGCCGGCCACTGCTACCGACACCAGGATCTACCAGCTAGTCACCTGGTACTTATTTGCAACAGGCTACATCACATTGGCTGTAGCCAGCCCTGATTCTGGTTCCCCCTGCGTAACGCATCAACCCTATTCAAATGAATGAGAGCCTGTTTTGTTTTGGTTTTGTTTTCATTCCACACAGAATGAAAGACTGAATTCAGCATTACTATTGAGTGTGTCCTTGCATGCTAACAAACCAGCTGAATGGATTTCACTCCTCCTTGTGAATGATACCACTAAAACAGGAACTACTCTGAAAAAAGACTTCATAGCACTAGTAGAGATCAGAACCTCTACAAGTTAAGTGATTCATTTCTTAGAATGCATTTTGATTTTGGTTAAAACTTTTGTTTTACAAAGCAAATTTGCAGTAGTGTGAAGATGCATCACATATGGACCATGAAGTGGTATTTACCTTTTGTTTTGTTTTGTTTTTCTAAACCATATTCTTCAGGCCCTGCAGTACCTGCGAAAGCTGTGTAACCACCCAAGCTTGGTCCTGACCCCACAGCATCCAGAGTACAAACGCATCACTGAGCAGCTGGCAGGTCAGAGCTCCAGCCTGCGGGACATCCAGCATGCACCCAAACTCTCTGCTCTCAAACAGGTAATGTGCTGGGGAGTCAGCCATTCAGTCAACTGTGTCGTGTCCTCCTTGTGTTTGTAGAACACATTTTTGAAAAAAAAAAAGCCCATCCTGGTTATTTGAGCTTCACACATTGAAGTCTTGTAAAATAAATTGTATGCCTGAATAACAATAGAGATGACCAAGATGCAACAAACATTGGTTACACTTCGGGTATGTAAGAGGCTGTATAGCATGTGTGTCTGGTTTTTAATGAGTCTTGAAGATTGCTGGCCTGTGGGATTACAGATGGTACCTTCTTTTTTTTTTTTTTTCTTTTTTTTTTTTTGAGCCTTTATAGAACTAATCACTGCGACCATAACTGTCTCATACTATGTTCTCATCTGTTTTTATGTTGTCCAGTTGTTGTTGGACTGTGGTCTGGGTGGTGGTGGAGGATCAGAGGGGAGCACAGAGGCAGTGGTGGCCCAGCATCGTGTGCTCATTTTCTGTCAGCTAAAGAGCATGTTGGATATTGTGGAGAACGACCTGCTGAAACCCAAACTGCCCACTGTCACCTACCTGAGGCTGGATGGCAGCGTGCAGGCTGGCCTGCGCCACTCCATCGTTTCTAGGTCAGTAGGTTGATTTTTATGTAGTCACTTTTTGTCATCAAATCTAAAATTTGGTTCAGATCTCCACCTACTGCTACCTGTTACAGTGAAGGTGAGCTGCTCCAAGTTCAGTTCTTTTCCCTGTCTGTCTTCTCTCTGTGACTCAGGTTTAACAATGACCCATCCATTGACGTGCTGCTGCTGACTACCCATGTTGGTGGTCTGGGACTGAACCTGACAGGTGCAGACACCGTTGTGTTTGTGGAACATGATTGGAATCCAATGAGGGATCTGCAGGCTATGGATCGCGCCCATAGGATAGGACAGGTACTGTTGAATTCAGCATGATGCATGGACATGTACTCATGTAAACTGATCATTTGATTTGATACATTGTAACTGCATAGTATTTCAGATTGACCCACATTTCATTCTCATCTAACGCTAAACAGACTCCTGTCACTCAGAGTGCATTCAGTGCAGTGGCACAGGCTCACATGAGAATGCACAAGGCTGCAGTACAACTGCTTATGTCCACAGTGGAATATTAATTTTCATAGTCAAATATCTGATTTATTTTTAATATTCACTCATATTATTCATTGACAGCTCAAAGACAATAAAAGTCCGACTAGGTGAAATGCTATTCTGGATATCCTAAATCTAATTACAGATGTGTGGTTTGAATAAATGTTAACAGTTGTCATATTACATGCGACAGTAACAATCATTTGTAGTAAACACTGAACTGTTCATAAGTTATATGGATTTGATGCAAAGATTTTGCATCTATGTTTTAATAATCAAGTAACTGAATTACTTGAGTTTCATGAGGAATCATTTCAGCCCTCTAATGCAAAATGAAATTGGCAGAGAGGCAGACAACCCTACAATTAACATTTTCTGTATTATTTTGTTTTGTGTAGAAACGGGTTGTGAACGTGTACAGGTTGATCACACGAGGAACACTGGAGGAGAAGATCATGGGACTACAAAAATTCAAGATGAGCATTGCCAACACTGTTATCAGTCAAGAGAATGCCAGCCTGCAAAGCATGGGCACAAACCAGCTCCTTAACCTTTTTACACTGGACAAGGTGAGACAAAAAAGAATTTCTGTCATAGAGACGCTGACAGAATACAACATTGGACCACATGGAAATCTAAACAAAGTTTTTAAAAAAGTCAGTGAACTAAATCCAGGTACTTATTAGTCAAATTGACTTTAATATTTGGGTTGTCACTTGACAGGTGACTTGAATTGCTGGTTACTAATGTACTTTGATCTGAAAAATCAACTGGACTAGGTTTCTAGGTCAAAGACGTTTCACCTCACATCCAAGAGACTTCCTCAGTTCTGCCCGACTGGTGTTAAATATCTCCGGCTCAACACCAGTCGGGCAGAACTGATGAAGCCTCTTGGATGAGAGGTGAAACGTCTTTGACCTAGAAACCTAGTCCAGTTGCTCAGAAATCCCACAAGATGACATAAGCACCTCTTCATGCCTATTGTGCTGTGATACCTGTGGATCATACATCATGTTTGGCTGAATTTCCTTGTGTATAAATGTGTTTCAGGATGATAAGGGTGAGAAGGGTGAACAGTCATCGTCAACTTCAGGGAAGGCCTCCATGAAGTCGGTGCTGGATAGCCTAGGAGAGTTATGGGACCAGCAGCAGTACGACATGGAGTACAACCTGGACAGCTTCATGCACTCCCTGCAGTAGGTCTATATGACCTCACACAGTCTTCATCTACTGGCCAAGCAGGATCTGTGTAAAACGTTTAGACACCATTACCCAGTTGCACTTCCCTTCCTGTATCTGTGCGCCACTGCCCCCCCTCCCCCTCCCCACAAGGTCTTAAAAACATTGTTGTACCCAGCCACACTGATGGATACAAACATTTTTGTATAACAAAGGGAAACAGGGTGAGAAGGACAAGCTCACTGGAGAAACCACCGAATCTCATCACACTGTTCTGGCTTTTTGTAGCAGCACACCGGTGACTGGGAAGCTCGGGAGCTGTTTATGCTCAGCAAGATGACTCCCATCCTCCAGATACCGCTAGTTTCTACTTGCTTCAGTCTATTCACAGAACTGCTGCCATCAACAGGCTTTGGTGGACAAATGATCTGTGTCCAGCTCCTCCAAATGTGTAAAAATGACATGAGAAAACGCTGCACTTGAAGCAGCAATACAGAGACTGAACATGGGGCCAAACTGAGACTGGTACCTGTAACTTGACACAAGTATTTTTAAAAAAATAATGTCTTGTACATCTTGCTCCTTTTTGTTTATGATTTGTGGAATTGTAATAAATTCAACAGATCTTTGATTTACACTTTTCTTTTTTTTCTTAAAGTGCATGTCAATGGGAATGGCCAGTAGATGAGCTCTAAAGGATACATATTGTTACAGATGGCATTATCAAGGATTTTTCATTCCTCTGTCCATGTTGGCCTTAAAGTTGAGATTGATACTTGACCTATTAAAGCTATTTTTGACCCACATTGTGAGTTTGCTCTGTCTGCTTGTTTCCAAGGTCAAGACTGAACTTTAAATCTCAATCTTTAAAGCCACATTGATAATTTGTTAAAGTTCTCAGAAAAGTGGAAATTTTATGACGAACTAGACAGTTTACACAACTGAATATTAAATATTGACATTTAAAGTTAAAAATCTGAATATATACATATTGAATGCGTAAAAATCCCTAGAAAATGAAGTTTGAAAACTTCATTTTGTGGTCATGTCTGAGCAAATTTCCAGTCAGTTATCCGAACTTGGCTTTTCTTGAACCATGTGATGGACAATGAAGTGTCTGTTCAAATTAAAATTTTTCATCTTGCCTCTTGGTGTATGAATTTTATCTAATTAGAGCACTTTTTTTTAAACTTCAATTAATTTGAACAACATTTTAATATTGGAGTCAAATTTGGGAACATGTAAAAGTTAACCTTTTGAAATGACAAGTTACAAAGAATTAAAACCAGCTAAATTCAAATGATAGGCTTCAAAATATTTGGCTTAAGTGTAGTATGTTAATCTCACATCAGAAATTTGCTTACAAATCTCTGTGAACTTCCTTTTGCTTAAAGTTTGAACATCTACAATTGTAGAACACTTGGCATCCCTCCATTTGTTAAGGAAGCTTGTGTGATACAGCTACTAAACCTTGTGGATGGTTGGTGTGATTACTGCCTCACCATCCAAATCTGCAGAATCAACCTAATATAGTGGACAGGACAGATGTGTTCATATAAGGACATTAAGTTGCCACTAGTGTAATGGAAGTTACTACTGGCCAGTTCTCTGGAGCATAATGATACAGAGATGAGAAAGGACGCCAGTGCGAAAGATCACAAGGTTTCACAGCGTCATACAACTGTTTAATAAGATTAGCTTATTAGTACAGAAAAAATATTAAGATGGGAACTACAAATTCTGAAGCAGTAAGCGTTAAGCAGCATTGAGCTCCATGTTTTCAAATCACAGTAACACTGCAAGACATTTGGACAGCCATAGGTCTGAGTCAACAATCTCAAAAGTGTAGCCAAGATAAAACCAATGTTCGAGTCGGGACATAAACTTGTACCTAGAAGATAAAAGCACAGATGCCTTCATGGAAAAAAAAAGTACATTACCAATGTTTTTTGTCTTGAAGCTATTTTAAGATCACAACATGACAAGACTTACAGTGTTTACCTACCAGAAAATGCCCATGAAGCATAGGTGAATATACATTATACTATCCAAGTCTAGTTACATGAAATAGATATATCTGTAGAGAGGAATATATAAAATATTTGCCATCTAAATAATCTTTTTCATTTGCACATAAACCTGTACAGTTCAGGTATAAATTAAGTGAAAGAGAAACTAAAAACTGACCAGGAGAGTTAATACTTGGTGGTACTAGTATCAGCTGTGTAAACGGGTAGAAAAGGCCAGCCAGAAATAACATTATCACATGAGCATTGGAGTCCTTTGGATGAAGACTATCAGAGGAACGAACATCAAAAACATTCCAAGATGGAGCCTCGGCTTGAATTAAAAAAAACTACATCATCTTGGGAAACATGCTTATTTGCTGTCTTACTGAGAATTCATTGATAGCAATCCCCCATCTGCAGGGTAAAATTGAAGCTTTAGATTAGATGTAGGACGTATTCTTGGACAGAACTTCAGGAAGTGTCTGCTCCCAGCTAATAAATGGTCGAGCTTATAACCCCAACACTGAAACATTGTGAGATCCAGCCAGGCCAGCACTTTCTCCATGCGTTCCAGTCCTTTGCTAAACTAACTAGCTGTAACTTTGTGCGGAACAAACAGATGACTGGGGTATCAGCCTTCTCTAACTCTTGTGTCAGATATGAAGCCACAGCCAGCAGCCACTTATCTTAGCCTAGTGTAAAGACTGAAGGCAGGAGGAAATATTGCAGCTAGCTCCAGACTGTCTAGAAATTCACCTACACGCACCTTTAAAGCTCACTAAAATGTCATTTCTTGTAGATTTACTCAGTTCAAAAATCATGTGCAAAAACTACAAGCTGTAGTTTTGCAGATGATTAATTACTAGGCAATTTGGGGGGATGCTAAAGCTGGGCTAAGCTAATATCTTCAACCACGATGACAGTGGTGGTGGTGTTTGACTCTTGAAATAAAGGTGAATAAATGTACTTGCGGAAATGTCAAAACTGAATGTGAAACTATTCTTTTAAAACAGAAGATAAGGAGACAAATAAAACAAAGTTGGAGAAGTAAAAAAAAAAAGCACTTGAGAACATTGCCTCCAATGAATAATTGAGATATTTCAGTTCATACATGTTCTTCCCAAACTGAATATTACACAGTGCATCTCAACAATTACACTTATACAATCACCCTAGTGCACTCTGCAGGGACTGAACCAAAGAAGAAGAGGACATGTGACGTGACTTTATTTAGGAGTAATTCATGAATATTTCATATGTGATGTTAATGTGTGTTCCTCTCCACTGCACAAAGTGATGTTGAGCTTTGTAGCTAGTTGTGACAGTATCAGAAGCAATGGAAATAGTCGGTGGCGTTGTTCATCTTCTACAATTACATCAAAACATACAGCATGTATGCTCCATTCTGCCATTTTCATTTTATTGCCCATTTATTTACACTGTGAATCATTTAAACATCACCAACCACCAATCTGTTGTTTGTGAGTAGTTATCGTTTCTCTCCATAAATCGTTTTCACACTAATGTAAGCAAGATCAGCGAGTTAACACATAAAGCTTAGCATTTCAAGAATTGACACTTTAGTAACAATAGTTATTTCCCCAACTTCAAAAAAATGACAGATGTTAAATGAAAAAAAATAAACTTTTATAGAATTAGCATCAAAAAATTAATTTATTCCAAGTAAAAATACAAAATAATATTAATGACATTGACCAGATATGAAAGTCTCCCCCAGAAATAACAATTAATGGTTGAGAAATAAGGTCTGTAAAGAAAAAATATGAAATAAAAATGAAAATATGTAAATATGTTTAAATTCTTTTTGTTTTAGCAAAACTTTCTAAAAATAATGAAAATTTTTCAGTACAAAGGCTACATTACTACTGGAAGGTACTAGCAGGTAGAGTAGGTAAATACACAGTAGAAAATGATTTTAGTGAATCACAATGCTTGCAATGAAAATAATTTTGCAATAAAGATTTATGCCTCTTTTTCTTGTTTTTGTCTTTTCTACAAACAGTACAAATGGTATTGCACATTACAACAAAGAATCAAGGTTCTTAGCCTTAAAAAAAATGGGACTAATTCAAGTTTTGTGTGAATAGAAGGCCACCGTCTAAAGTGCAAAAAGAAAACCCCCTCTTAAGGGCCGTTCGTTTTTTTTTTGCTATGGCTGTTTAATGGATGTTTAAAAAAAAAAAAAAAAACATTCTTTTCTCTACCTCCAGCTCTTCAGTGACTCTCACAAGTCTTATTTTTCTCTCAATGATGTCAGGCTAACAAATCAGCATCACTTTTTTTTTTTTTTTTTTTTTTTTTTTTAACAAAACCAAAAAGGGAGCACATAACGTTTAGGAAACATAAAAAACTTCTCTTAAAAAATAATGAACAGAAGATGTCTTTCACAACTCTGGCCAGCATAGCAAATAATTGATTATAAATATACAAAAGTGTGGAAAATATGCTCAGTTTACTGAGATCGTTTTTTTTTCTTTAAGATCTCTTTTCTGCTGTTGCAGCTAATCTGACCAGTGGGACACTCATCCACTCTAACATCCATTGTAATAAAGTAGACCAATCACACTAACTACATCATTATATTAGTTATAAAGCTCTAGATCCTTCAGTTGTTGTCTTTATCCCCAAAAAAGAAAAAAAATAATAAATTCTTAAAATAAAAGCAAATAAGCATCAGAGAGAAAAAAAAATCAACCATCTGTTAAATAATTTCTCTTGAAGAATTAAATTAATATATTTTTACATCTGAATAGACTTACAAAATATCAGTTTCTCTCCTAATATATTTTAAAATTGAGGTATTGCAAAAGATCTTGTCAGTCAGAAAGCACACTTTATCATCTTGTTTTTTGTCTTAACAGAAAGAACTGCTGACTGTCGAAAATCGTTCAAATACAAAGAGTAGTGCATAACAAATATCTGTCATAGAGAAGGAATAAACATAGAAAACCTATCTGGGCGGGGAAAGAAATGTCACAAAAACACCCAGAATTCACTTTCATTGGGATTCGTATTATTATTCATGGTAAGCTTTTTAATTTGACATTTTTTCCTATCAGTAAGAAGATTATCTGTTTAGTTTCAACTTGTTTTTCTTGGACAAGAAACAAACAAAAACATCTATCCTAAAGCAAAAAAAAAAAAAAAAAAAAAAAAAAAAAAGGTTTGCTACTAAAACGAGAAGCAGAGGGACCATGGGGTGCCAGCAGAAGACAATCACGACTCACGGAAAAAAGGGGAAAAATAAAAATTTAAAAAAGGACGACACACATTAACTTGCAATGATGTAGGATCCCATTCGGATTGTCCACAAATTGCTAAAACCAGTGTAACTTGTGCCCCCCACCCCAAAATCAGAGCCATCCCTGTCTTCAGCAGCCAGTTCTCAAGTTTCTATACATTGAATTTGTAACCTATCCAGCCCTGTCTGAGCTGTGCACCAAACTCTTGATAAAGACAAAAAATATATGTCCACCATTTTTAGCAGGTTCATTACTTCAAGCTTTGCAGGAAAAAAAAACTCTGGATAAAATATGCACATTCTGGCACTCTTCGATTCCCCCAAACCCTCCCATGTAGTGAGAGCATGTGCAGATTTCACTTTATCAGCCTCAAGCCTCTAGTAGCTTCAGTGTGAGATTTTATTCCTCCCCCATCTAACTGGCCTGCACCTTCAGCTCCTCAGCAGGAGGATGTAGGAGCAGCGCTGCCTCCTCCGGGGGTGGGGATGTTCGCTCTATGTGTTAGCCTATGTGTTAAAAAGTCGACACGTGAGCTCTTTGGTTACATTAGGTGATGTACACGTGCACTTTTGTCAATGGTAGAACAAGTTGAAAAGAAAAAAAAAAAAAAAACAACGAGACCACAGTTCTCATTTTAAGCTCGCATTGTGGCGCCTTCTCTGATCAGACTCGGTGTTGTTTGTGTCCAGAGGCTTCTGTGTATACTGGTGCAAATGTGTGTGTGTGTGTGTGTGTGTGTGTGTGTGTACAATAGAACATATATACATGTGCATACACTAGTTAAAAAGTTTCACAGGACTTCTATGTCAGACATTAACGACAGTTTAAGCGAATCACAGTTCTAGGCATACTCAAGCCTAACTACATACGGTATAAAAAAAAATTGCACAATTATATCAACAATCACTGCAAAAGGTACTTCACCTATCTCAGACAAGTTTAAATGGTAATCCTACATTTAATTTGATTTGTGATTATTCAGGTTGTTTATTTCCCCATTGTCAGCTGCGTTCACTGCTGTTAGTGCAGGAACCCATGTGCTCTGGCCGCCCTGTGGCATGGCCTGTCAGCCTGAGCAGCGATGCAAAGCCGCCATGATTCCTTTGACCAATCTTCCCTGTTTCTGTCTAGTTTCGTGCGAGTCGAACATAGGCTACGTCTATAGTTTGTTGTGCAAAAGTGGGCAAAATCGAATAGTAGACATGATATTGGAAAGTGTATTGCATGCATCAACCTGATTGAAATAAACATGCAGTTTGGGGCGAGCCACCCTGAACCCCACAAAGGTAGCCATCTGGGGGCACCCGTCCCCCAGTGACAGCTCCTCATTCTGAAACACCAGGTGCTTCTCCAGATCTGGTATTTCTTATTTTACACCCTAGCCTGAATAAAGTACTTATGGTATCTGTTTATACCATGGATTTAGCAGCAAAGCTATTGCAGCATGACATTTACATAACACTAAAACATAAGGTTATAAAAATAAAGACCTAGAAACTGAGCGCAGACTAATCTGATTGCGCATACTGTATGAGGTATTAATAATTTCAGAGTCAAACTTGAGCAAATATATCCATGTTATTTTTACTGTGGGCTGATATGGGCCCACACTGCGGGATAGTTGGTAAATCTTGCTACATCTTACGCCACCTATTATTCTTATTCTCTATGCATTAATTTCATTTCCCTTTGGTAATTAATTACTTTTTACATTTTTTTTTTTTTTTTTTACTGGGGGTGATGTTGTTTTTACAGCTTTTGAAAGTAAGTGCATGCTCCTTTTACATAAAATTTAAATTATCTATACATCTATAGATAGGTACAAAACAAAAAATATATACTTTTTCATATATTTGCATGGTCCCACCTCTGTCTCAGTAAAGGGGGAGCCCAACAGGATGCACCATACTGCCCAGTCAACACAACAGGGAACTCAAAGTAGCTAGATGTCTAACATACCATCCTGTGTCTTTAGTGAGATTTTGTGCCAGAGTGCAAATTCTAAGCTGATAGACTTTTGCATTTCATTTCCCCACAATGTTTTGTCAGAGGGGAACACTGGAAAATGATTTCAGAGCCATGTGACATGAAGAAAATCCCATGTTTTGATGGTATTCTTTTTGCTTTTTTCGGGGGGGGGAACGGTGCAACTCCTTCCTGGTATAAAGGGTAGCAGGGACCAAGTGTGGGTTCACCGGGACAGGGCTGACTTGTGACCGCCCCCCCACCTCAGCTCCATCGGAAGGAGACATGTCGAGGGCGGTCACCCCCCTCCTTCACCAGGGGCTTGTGAAACTCTCGGCCGGCTCGTGAGTGAATACTGGCCCAGCAGTACTCACAGTAGTACTGTAGGCATGTGACGTTGGCACAGAAGAAGGGGGCGAACTTCCCCCCACAGCGTGCCCCCTGGCACTCATCACACATCTGGTCATCAAGGACATATGGCTTCACCTCTACCTGGAAAGGAGAACAAGAGGTAGCATTTAATTAAAGATCATCCACCAGGGATCAAAACAAAATCCAAGTATTTATTCCTTTAGTATTTATTCCACTGCAAGGCCAACACAAACAGTACATAAATGTGCTACAGCAACAGCTATGTTGATCCGGGTGTGTTCCCTGGCTCCTTCAAGCCATTATCCACAGACATCATGCCAGGCAATTTCTGTGCAATTTTCTAAAATAAAACAAGGGCTAGATTGAGACAGGTACCCACCCGTCCACCAGTGAAATGAGCTTGACCACTAAAAACCAGCAGAGAAGAAATGAGAGCTCAGTCACCATGGAGACGCCTCAGTGCATGAGTAGGCAGGGCTGAATACTAACCTTGTTAAAGCGTGGCCACAAAATGAAAAGTTATCAAACCCTTCACCGGTAGGAGACTGTCCCTTTCAGCTAAACTGCACTGCGAAATCCACAGTGAGTGACAACCTCACGCATGATAAATGCCAAGAAAGCTGAGCAGAAATGGCAATGCTGCCATACTATTAAATACCAATATAAGCTCAGTGTACATGAAGCTGACCAGGGGGTAATAAGCTTCTATGTACTATCATCAAGAACCACTTATGGTTAATGGAATATTTGGATGCTGAAGGCAAGAGAAGAGTATATTAGAAAGCAAAGTGGCAACAACAACAATGTTCCAAGAATGTGCTCTTCTTCTCTAATGGATATAGACTGTTGAAGTGCTAATTATGGCTCTGTAATTCATTTTTGTCGCTCACCACTCACACAAAGATCTCGATTCCTGAAAAAAATAAATAAATAATAGATTTAAATGAAAGATCCTCACTCGTTATTAAACTGAAAGAAGAAATGTTTTTGTTGTATCTGATTTTTAAAGGAATGTCTTTATTGACACCCTGTGATTCTTTCATGTGTTATTTTGTTTTCCCCCCAGTTACAGTCATAATAAAGACACCCAGTGAAGATGGTGATAGCTGAGGTGAGGTGGACTGCCCCACCTTGCAGAGGCTCAGCTTCCTGGCTGACAACCAGTCTCTCTTGATTACAATCTGTCCCACTCCATTTGGCTGCTGGACTTAAAATAATTATGCTGCCGCAGTGCCTGAGTGGATATATATGTATAGGGAACTACTATAATTAAACCAACCCCATGTGTCTGCAACCTGAAACATCTGTCAGGACTCCGCCAGCCAAAGGCCATAGCGATTACATGGCTAGGCCTTGCCTTCCGTTATTGTAGGCTGTTCTAGGAAGTTGGCAGAAAACCTGCCTATAATGAAAGCTCTGATAGATGTGAAAGGGCTGAAGCTGAGTTCAGCTCTGCTGCATGTGCCACAGGAATGACTGAAAACCTCAGTTGTGGTGGGAACTCAGGTTTCTTTCAGAGGAAGGATATTGTGAATGAAATGTTTGAACTCGCTCACCCTTTTGTCGATGTCGTTGTGCTGCAGCTGAACGAAGCGAGCGCTGATGGCAGCAATATAGCTCTGCTGATTGGAGAAAGCCACACGACCAGCTCCCTTTGGATATTTGAGCTCCGGGTCGGTGTCGATGCCAGCGTAGCAAACACCTCCATACAGCCGGTCCATGATCATAGCCAGCTCCACTGAAGAGAAGAAAAGATGAGCATTTTGCCTTTGTTTTTGTTCTCAAATCAAAAGCTCCTTATAAAAAAAAGAAATAAAGGTTTAACTTCTATGAATGCTGCCGTTATTACCTGATATAAAAACGAACCCTACTCTACTATTTATCAGAGCAGCAGTCTCTAATTACAGATATGATTAGTAAGGGTCATGTTATGGAGAAGCCAGTGATGTTTGTCCCAAGAACAAAAAGACTGAGCCTTCCATTAAACTAGAGGTGTCAAACTCAATTGCACAGGGGGCCAAAACTCAAAGCACACTTTAGGCCGCGGGCCGAACAGGATAAACATTTATTGAACAGACTAAAACTAAATGTTTTTGAACATAAATATGAATCGAAAGAGACAGGATACAATATTATTCCAAAATAAATCAACTTGAACTTAAAATTAGCAGCCGTATTTCTTTTAAGGCTTACATTTACAAACACCTGCTTTTTGTCTGGACACAAGACGTCGCAAACTTTCATCATGCAGTTCTTCAGAAACCCTCCCTTGGTAAATGTCCAGGCGTGTGATTTCGCTTTGGTGAAAACGTCAGCTGTGACGTCAGATTCCTCTTCAACTTCTCTACCTTCTGTAGCTTCTGCTCTGCATTCACGTTTTTCAGCGTGTCCTGATGTTTTGTCTCGTACTGCCGTCTTAGGTTATATTCCTTAATTACAGCCACATTAGCTCCACAAATAAGACACAGGTTTACCGACAATGTCAGTAAACATATACTCAGCCTCCCACCGGTTTAGAAAGGCTCTATTTTCAGAACCAACTTTTCTCTTGGCCATTGTTAGGGGCTAGCTTTGACTTGAAATTAGGGTTGTATACATCAACAGATGCTTGATTGATCTGACGTAATTGACGCGGGAATGATCGCAAGTAGCCTATCATTTGGTAAGGCAGCTGTTGCGCTGCATTATGGGATTTGTAGTTTGTGTGTTATCGGCACTTCATATCGCTGGACCATTACAAAAATATATATAAAATGATCTCGCGGGCCGGATGTAATTGTACGCCGGGCCAGATGTGGCCCGCGGGCCTCGAGTTTGACACGTGCATTAAACCATTAATTATTAACATGATGACCACTTGGCCCAATTCCTAGAAACCCAAGGATTTCTCACAGTGGGAACTTTTCACTGTGGCCTCCAACCTCTAGCCCCCATGCCAGATAACATTAGGAAGCCAATTCAAAAGCTTTTGGGGGATTGCAAAAAAAAAAAAAAAAAAGTTCCATTCATATTAGCCCCTTACCTGCACGTAGGGGCCGTGGCACCCCTCCTACAAAGATGGTCTTGCGGGGGTCCAGAGGCTGAGAGCCATCCATGACAAAGTCACTATCGCTCAGGTTCCAGGGACGGATCTGGACCTGTGTATGAAAAAAGGTAAAATTGCAGTAATTTAGAAGAATGTGTGCTACAGTTCCTGTACATGTTTAACCACAGCAGCAGCAGGGTTCTTTAGACAGTAATGCTTGGTTGGTCCAACACTTTGGTCCAGACTGATGTATCTCAATAACTAGTCAAATGTTGTACATGGTACATTCATGGTTCCCAGAAAATGTATTTTAGTTAATCCCTTTTCTCACACTGCCACCATGAGGATGATATTTTATTACTGAAAGATCTCAACACGTTTTGGATAGGTTAGCATGAAATTTGGTATTCTTTGTCCCCAGAGGGTAAATTTTAATCACATTGGGGATCCCCTGACCTTTCATTTAGAGCAGGGGGTCTCAATGTTTTGTAAACTGAGGCCCACTTTTGAGTCTTAAAAAAAAAACTTCTGAGGACCATCTTGTCAAATAAATGAAAATAATTAAATAAATGTATTCAGTATATGTATTTATTGCATTCAGGGTCATATTTCCTTGGAACTTTTACTGGCACAGGGTTGTCTCACACATACAACCGATCCATTTTGTGTCACTGCATCCAAGGAAAAATTGGCTGGCTAGCCAGCTAATGGTGGTAAAACATGTTTGTCACTTCCTGATGATGTGTTGTGAGTGATGTTGTGATATTCAAATGTAACTGGCAATTGAAAATATGCATTTTAATTAGACTTTTTTAATTTATGTGAATTCATGAGCATATTTAGTAAATATCTAGCTTTGTATAGTAAACACAAAATAATAAATTATTATTTTAATCTAACCCTTTGCAGTGCTACTCTGTGGTCCACCAGATGGTGCTCTGAGGACCACTAGCGGGCCATGGCCCACTGGTTGAGAATGGCTGGTCTAGAGCATCTTCAGGTCAAAGTTTCATTTGTCCAGTACTTTGGTTTATGACCAAATATTCATTCATTACATTACAAGACTGGGTTCTAACTAACTGAAGCAAAAAAAAAAAACTTTTGGAAAAGGTGGACATGGCACAACAATACCAATACAGTAAATCTACTTACATTTTATTTTACTAGATGAATGTCTGCCACTTACCGGTTTGTCTTTGATGGTGGGACTGGACACACACAGGTAGAGCTTGCCGTCCTCTTCAATGCAGGCATCGATCAAGGCCTGAACTGAGCTCTCTTCCTGGAAGAGTAGGAAGGCATAGCCTGGAGGTAAAAATAAGGATTTTAGAAAAAACACAAACTACATCCATAACCTTGTGAGCATGATGTGTTAAACACTGGTATTTTTTTTTTTTTTACCATTGTCCACACTGTGCAAGTCACAATTCCATGAGTAAGTCCCATACTTTGTTCTTTATTATTCACAGTTTGACATGTTTGTCCCCACGTTTCCATATATTGCTCCACACCCAGCACCTTGCTACCTGCACTGCCTCTTATTAAATGGCTAAGAGTGCTCAACTGCTAAAGGAACCATGCAAAATTGATCAGCTGAACACACAGCAGCTCTTCCCTGAGAGGTGAGTCAGGTAGAGAGAGTCTGATGATGCCTTTGCAAGGCAGCAACAAAGCAATTCAGACAGTCACTCTGTACTACTGAATTATTGGAGCAGAGACCTTATCCAATGTCAGAGCTATTAAGCTGTTTTGGAAAGAATGGAGAACCACTTCAATAGGGTACATCCATCACAAAATGCTACAGGGATCAGATTTAAAGGCTGAACAAAATGAACACCACATACTGAGAGTTGAGAGTCTAAACCCACTTTTTGACAGCTAGGGGCAAATATTTTTGCAAAGTATTCAAAAAGCAGCAGATGTCACTCAGCTCCAAATGGGTTGTGAATGATTGGTGTGCTCGTATTGCTCCGATCATGTTAGTGGCACCACCTGTAGCACCCATGAGTCAGGGGAATGTGAGCTGCTGTGTGAGAGGAGCAAGAGGGATAGGGAGTTTGCTCAAGTGCACACAATAAACACTCTGAGACTTCTTTCTACCGGGCCACACTTCCACTCACTTCCTTTGTAGTGTCTCTGGAGACTACTACAAAAGCCATGTCTCTCTCTCTCAGAAGCACCCTCAAACTCACACACTCACTCATTCAGATATAGTTATCCGGGCAAATGCATGTGCAAATATGGCAAAGAGGAATGCATGGCTGTTGTGTTTACTTTTAACATTCCTGAGTGGAGCTGCTACAAAAGCCTGACTCAGCAAAACCAGTCAACTATGGCTCAGTGAACAAATGTGAAACTGGAACCAAAAACATTACTACAGTACTGGCAAGCTAACATCAGCTTTATCAGTTGGGTCAGTTAGCTCAACAAGAGTAGGTGGCAATAACAAAAAAAAAAGCTGCACAAAATCTACTGTGTAGAGATGTAGTCAAAAAGTGTTAAAATAAAAAAGTATGCTGACTGAATTATTTTTTTGCATGATGTTGATGTCTTCAGACAAATCCTTGAGAGAAAGAAGAATAATGAGGACTGGAACACAACCCATATGTGATGCATCATGGACATCATTACCATCCACATGTCCCTTTTGCAAAATGTTAAGTGAATGTATGCATCTAGTATGATTAAGTAATCACAGAGGTTTTTTACTAATTAAAGGTTCTTAGGTGTTTTTATTATGGGCCCTGTAGTAACAGGCTAATATCCTCAGTGGGTTTGTTATCTCTAATATCAAGCCGTACCATCATGAGAAAAACAAAATAACCAAAATCTAAAACTAACTGCAGTCAACTGTTCTAGGTGACAGACTAATCTGTCTTTTTGTAATTGGTCTACACAGATCCAACTCCTCTCTGGACCATGGCCAAGAAATACATAATTCGACTTGACATAAAGAGGATTTTGTGCATCACAATCTTTCTCCATGTGCTTTATCATCACCAACATAAGGCCCCTGTCTTTTTGGGTGACAAAAAGAGGATATGTCACTAGGAAAAAAAATGACGTGGTTTAGCTCTGACAGTTCCGCCTCAGGAAAAAAAAAAACGGCAGTTTGGCGGATGCACGCACACACACACACACACCACACACACACACACACACAGCAGCAACTCATGAGGCCTGTAGAAGGAGAATAACATGTTGCATGACCCAGGGCAGGAGAGAAAGAGAGAGAAAGAGAGAGAGAGAGACATGGAGCAAGAGAAAACAGGAGGAGGGGCAGAGGAGTGAGACATGGAAAAAGGGAGGAAGTGAGAAAAGGTAGGAAGAAAAGGAGAGCATGAATAACTGTTGTACAAACACAATTCAAAATGCAAGGGAGAGGATGGGGAGCAGGAGCACTGAAAATATCAGAGACAGGTGCAAAGCTACTGCTTTAACTGACCCTGATGCAACTGGCCGAGAAAGCAAGACAGACAACCATTAACATATGCTACACTCAGTTTCACAATGAAAGCAGTGCAACATCCTGTGTTAACTTCAGTTATATGGGTGTTTTTAAAGATCCAAAGTCATAGGCCTGACTTACGTATATTAAGCTATAAAATGAAAAAGAGAAATAAACAAAAAAGGTTTGTCCGCATGAGCAACAGCTTGAACAACATGGGTTCTCAGTTACTCTATGCTAAGCTAAGCTAACAGCTGCTGGTGGTACCTCTTTATTCACTTTTCATTCAAGCTTATCTTTTCATTCTCAGAAACTGACACTTGTCTGCTGACTTTTATGTCTCAATCTACAATGCAAAATTGTAGATTTTCATCCCTCTGACTTATTTAAAAAGCTCAACTGGATTAAAAAAAATTGATGGAAACATTTAAAAATTTGAGTAGCGAGAACAAAAGAGCAAACAGTACAGCTAGTTCCTACTTCCCCTCTAGACAACGAGTTCTCTCCAAGCATCAGTTGAGTCTTACCCTGTTGCTAAAGTAAGACTGAGCCACAGCATGAGTCATCCCTAAACCAAAATACTTTCATAACGGTCTAAACACATATTGAGGTTTAACATGAATGAGCATGGAAAGTGACAATTATATTCCGTTTGGTCAAGCTTGGAACAATGTTTCACATGAAGAGAGTCCACTGACCTCTTGATTGTGATTTGTAAATCTACTGATACATGGTCCACATGACAGTAGGACACACACACATACAGACACGTAGATGTGCGCTTGCCCTCAACCCTGAAACTATTAGTGCAAAGAACTCTCTCACCAGGCATAAGTCCAAGCTCCTTGCCACTTAAGAGTGATATAAACTTGATGTTTCAGACATTTCCCTTGGAGTTTTGGAGTGGAAGCTTTTAAATGAGAAAGAGAGATGAATTTTACGCATATCTCAAGTCTCATATATCTCCTCCCCTTACATGGCGGCATTTTCCATCTGCCCTAAACTCATCCATTCCCCTAAAAGGATGCTGCACTTTTAGTCCTGGCTTTGGATATCAGCAAAGCCAAGTCTATTCAAAATAAAAATCCACTAAAACTAAAAAAAAAAAAAAGAGAGAGATGCTGAAAAATGAGAGTTGGGGAGAAACTTGCAGAGAATTTTGCAGGTCTTCCAGATGCAATGTATTACCATCTGTCTATGGAATGTCAGTTCTTTCCACAGTGTCTTTCATAGCTTCCCTAATATGACACACAGCAGCTCCCAGGCCAGAATGATGTAGGGGCTTGAAAGAGGACGGTGTTACTATGATTGCACAAAAAAAATAAACATTTACACTCTTCAGGTATTCACTCTAGCAAACAGTTCTTGGGTCAAAACTATTAGTGGCCAGTTATGGAGCCATTATATACATTGTATGTGTCTTTCTGTGAGACAACTACAGGGGGCCGCTCAGATAAACGAACACCTACATGCTTGCCCAGCATGAGCCATGAACTCTGGGTAATATGATTCTTTACAAAACTCTAACATGGTCTGAGGTGATATTTATTGGTGTAGACTTTGATGTCTGATGGGAAAACACAGATTATGCTCTGAGAAACTGTTGTTACCTTTAGGTGGGAAGTAAGATTTGCTCTCAGCTTTGTGGGGCCAGTCTACCACCAGATGCCCATAGCGACGGAAACTGTTGGTAATTTCATCTGTAAAAATTAAGATAGGGAAGAAGAACAAAAAACAGATTCAATCAAGTAATAAGATAACATCCATTATGGCTCATACAATATGCATGTGCAGAGCCAAACTCAAAGCTGAGACAGGCAGAGTTTCTATTTTCTGCCATGCTCTTGCTGCAGTAGTAGACTCTGCATTACACAGGAACTCAGGCTGGGTACATCCAGTCTTCACTAGGCTGATCCATGCTGTAGAAAATCATCAATTTTTTCAATTAGCTAATGGCTCAGTAGTGCACGTGCTTCTGTGTAGACACATATAAAAATAACCATTCCATATGAACGTGAAAGGCTTTGTGGCAACAATTACAGGACATAACTGGTCAGAGGCATTACACTAAAGCATTACGAGTGACTTAAAAACCTACAGACTCATTTTTTAAATATATTTTTGGGTATAGTGACATTTCTGTAAAAACAGATTACTGTGACACTTTGACTCTAGTCTGGTCAACAAATGACCATGACATACTTTGATCAGTTACCAAAAACCTGGTTACTGGTTAGGACTCATTGGAGTGAAAGTTTCAAACTGTACATCAAAAACCAAAAGCTTTATTTAACAGAAGATTACAGTGGTTAAATTCTGGATAAAGTTAATATCTCCATTAGCACACCAAATGAAAACGACAACAGTTAAAACTAAAACTACATCTTGTTTTATTCTGCACAAATGTAAAAAAAAAAACAAAAAAAAAACGCACACACACATTGTGGCTTTATGGGGGAATGGTGTGCCAGACTATTTCTTGGTTGGGGATGTTTCCTCTTATTTCCCATCTGTGCTGTGCTAAGCTAATAGGCTGCTGGCAGTAAGCTTCATCTGATGCCCACAAATCCTCTTACTAACTCTCTGTAAGAAAGCAAATATGAGCACTGCCCATAATGTCAAACTATTTCTTTAAGTCTGAAAAATCTGCTCTTTGGTTAAGAGTAATTGGTTTAAAAATAAAACTGCACACAATAAAATTTACAGTGGCTAAATACTGTGTGCATTTTTTACCCTCAACAACAAGTGTCAAGGTGCCCTTCAGTGAAACTGTGAATGGCAGGCAGCCAAAACAAAGATTGTATTGGGAGCTTTCTCTGATAAATCTTTAATTTACCTTCATCTATGTCAGGAGGGAGGCCTCCAACAAAGACCTTCCTGGAGTAGCGCTCCATCCTCTCTCCATTCTGACAGCGGGTTGGTGAGTTCAGGCCTGGGGTCAAGGAGGGGTCACCATGGCCGTCGTCGAGGAAACCATCTTCAAAGGGAAAAAGACAGGAACGGCCTGGGAGGGGAGGGAAAAAAAGAGCAGATACCAAGGAGACAGACAGGGATATTGGGGAAGACAGAGAGACACAAGAGTGTGAAGTAAAAGGGGAGGGAAGGTGTAAGAGATAGAGTGAATTAATCACAATTGTAAACAATTAGAGTAGCAGAATCACTTTGGATATTGAGATTACTACTGAAAGATGAATGTCTGCCTTTCTTAAACCTCATAATACATCCATTCTGACTAATTTTGTAACAGTGCTCCACAAAGCCTTCTACCACACTGGCCAGGTGAATCAAAAAAATCTCACACTTTCATAGAGCAGTACACTAAATGATTACATCTTCATTTGGTATGGTGTCTTAAAGGCCACAACCACAATGTATTTTTCAAAATTGAAAATATCTTTTCCCACAGGTAGTACCAAAACCTTTTGGAAAGTCTGGATCCTGTCAAAGTTGCACATAATGCCCATGGCTTTGGAATAAGATGTTCAACAGCCACATGTAATGTATATCCAGGTGTCCATGTACTTTTAGTACACATTATCTAATTTTAACCACAGCATCATAATGTTGGCTTCCTGATCTTTAGACAACATGCTGAACTGCAGGACATAATGACAGTGGACGGACTGTTGATCAGACACTACTGAGCAGAAATACTCAGTTTCTCACTGTAGTGTTGCTTTTCTAAATAGAATATATATGTCTTATAGCAGTACATTTGCCTCTTTATTAGCATGTATGATATTTGACTTTTTTTTATAAATGAGGTAGGCAAATACATTTTTACATAAAAAAACAACACACTTTCTGTCTGCTACTGTGATCCTGTCTGAACCTTATGAACGTTTTTTTATTGGATGCAATTTGATTCTGACATAATTCACTGCACTAGATCCACCACATTATACCTAAAACATATTATCCTAGTGGTCTTAAAAATGCTGCACAGCAGCCTTTCTTCAGCAAGAAGGAAGGCAACAAGTTAAAAAGCACAACATATCAAAGCTGAACCATGTTGGAAGCACCAATGTTTGCCATCCAGACAATGAATCACATCTGGGGTCGTTTCCTAACCGGAGGATTAGCGGTTCGATTCCTGGCTTGTTCAGTCAACATGTCGAAGTGTCTTTGAGCAAGACACAGAACCCCCAGTTGCTCCCGGTGATAACACCGGTGTGTGAATGCGTGAATGGCCAAGTAGGGTGAAAGCGCTTTGAGTGTGCTGTAAAGCGTAGAAAACCACTATACAAGAATATGACCATTTACCATCTGAGTCAGCATGCTTCTCCATAAAATCCCCAAAATTCATTATTGGAAGCATTCCAACCAAAGGCTACAACATTTGAAGTTTTAGAGTTTGATTTGGTGGCAGTATCACGCTGCCATTTACTCTCAAGAAAAAGAGTACAAACAAATCATGCGCTTTTTAAAATTTTTATAACTGCTGTCACTTTTCTAGTACAATACAGCAAGCCCAGTTAGCACTAGTGTTCATATTATAAACATTACAAGCAGAATACTGACTCAGAATAGAGGGAAGAGAAAGTTGGTAGATTTTTGTTTTTCTAAGCATCAAGCAAAACAAGATTCATAAAGGCAGATTTGGTGGACCCTTTCCCCAGTCTCATTAAATGTACAGTGTGAACAACAATGTGTCAAAATTAATATAATTTCATTCAATCACAGCACAGATGACAAGCATATAGCGACACCACACTAACACCCCCCTTAGCCTTGGAGAAACACGGCCAGCATGGCAAGGTGAACCCCAGAGAAAATGCCACACATTACCTCGTCTGCGGCCATAGCTCCGGGCTGCTTGTCAGGACAGTGGGGGAAGGAGAAGAGACACAAGGAGAGACAGAGGGTTGGGGCAGGAACAAGGGTTGGAAAGAGATATAGAGACATGGGTTTTGTGGAAATAAACCAAAACCAGGAACATCTCTAAGGCAACAGTGAAACCACAGATGGCCACACCTAAGCTTTGGCAACAGGAAGAGGGTGGTTATTATAACCTGGCACTAGCCCACTGTAAACCTGCTGCACCTGCCTTGGCAACAGGCACATGCAGATGCAGCACAAGGATAGACAGGTAAGCCATGGAAATGACCAAGATCTTCAGCAGCATAATGTAATGACCCGCAACTGGAGACTGTGATCAGAGTTTAATGAACCTACAATGGCTCGTGTGCATGCTAATCTTCTGTGAATGCTCACAAATGAGGCCATAAAGCAGACTGAAAGTAGAGCAGGTTAGTCATTATCATAGCCTTGGTGAAATATTAAAAGCTGCTCTCCGGTCAGATATGGCAGGTCAGAGACAAGTGGAAACTTCCCACAGGATAAAGTGGGCATATAGAGGTGGGCTGGCAGTCTTGGGGCTATAGGAAGGGAGGATAACATTCAGAGAGGACGGGGGCAGTGTGGGCTATGATGATGTGCTGAACTGTGGCCAAGCAAAACAACAGCACCTATGTATAATCAGCTGGTCACATGTGCCAGTCTTCAGAATGATGTCTGTCTAATCTTTTCAGTTTTTATCGCTCGTTTCATTGCAGTGACTCATATTAAATCTAAAACAGTTGTAAAACAGTTAACAACTGTGAACTTTACTGGTGTCATGTGTGTAGCTTTGTCAGATGCAGTTTTTGACTAACTCGACACAATGTAGGTCAATTGAACAAAAACAAAACTAACCTCAAGATCCACTTACTATTTTTTTTCCAGAGCTTTCAAACTCATTTCCTCGTTTCCTTCACCATATGTGATAACTTATCATGAACTAAGGTCTATGACAAATGAGCAACTACATCTGCTGAGGAAGACCATGAAATGCAGTCAAAAGCTACAGAAAAACTAATAAACTGACCCCGTGCTCTGGTTCTTTTGTCAAACACAAAGCTTTTATTGGATGACAACATTTCCATTCTTAGGTCATTTGATGATGACTGAGCAAACTCTATCCACTGAGGAAGACCATGCAAAGCAGCCAAAAGCTCTAGAAAAAGCCACTAAAAAGCTTTTGTCAAAATGAACTACATTATTTCCAGTAAGTCAAGGCTGACTTAGTAGCTTTTTCTGGAACTTTAAACAGATTTTCTCCACATACAACCACCTTTTTGCATCAAGTTTCCATATTTTGATCTCGTGATAACAACTAAGCAATTTCTATGACAACAGCAGCAAATTTCATCTGCATAGAAAGACCAGGAGATACATCTGAAAGTTCTGGAAAAAGCTAGTAAGTAGACCATGAGTTATGATTTTTTATGCTGTAATTTTTTTCCCAAAGTCAAAAGTTCACTTTTACACTCAAAGCAACTCAAGTTGTATGTACAAGCCACATCTTGAAATGAAATTGTATTAATTCCCACAAATGAGCTCAATTTGAATCTCACTGTGCTGGGAATGGAAGCCGCAGAGGGGGCAAAATGTGGATTAAGATAATGCAAATTCCAACAAACAGCAGGAGATGTAACACAGGACTAAGCAGATCCTTCTGCTCTTCTAAACTCATCAGTTACAAAGCAGACTTGTCGCCTCAAAAGCCAATATGAGCTTTTGCATTGTGAGAGCCCCATTGTGCGACTTGCCCCCCTGGCTTCTTTCTGAGAATATATTGTCTCAGAGCCTCTTCTCCCTTGCTATGTTTTTATTAAAAAGATCAGGCTGTCTAATCCAAAAAACCTGGGCGGTCCCTTTGCTGCTTTGGCCTCTCACTGGCTGGGGGAAACAAAGTTACCTAGCAACCTGGCCGAAATGAAGAAAACTTTGTGCTTGGAAACCATCACATTACAGCCGAACTCCCAGTGGGATCAGGGTCTTGTCTGGTGTGTGTGTGTGTGTGTGAGAGAGAGAGAGAGGGAGAGGGAGAGGGAGAGGGAGAGGGAGAGGGAGAGGGAGAGAATACAACCCATAACAGAGAGGAGGAAAGGCAAGAGTGAAGTTAAGAATGAGTAGCAAATTCTAACTGTGTGGTGTCTAGGAGAAAGAAAATATTTGAGAGGAAACTGGGCAAGTCCTTCTCGAGCTCTACTCGGCTTCAAAGCCTCAGACGTCTCAACTAAGCTGTCAAGTGAACACCACCAATTAATCTGGATAGAGGATGTGCACTTTCTGCTCTCCACCTTTTCTTTCTCACTTCAAGCTCTAACACCATCCAGAGAAAGTAAGAGATCTTACTGGCTTTCTCACAAAACCTCAAAGCTAAAAAGATGAAATGAAGGAGAACCACTTAGTAAAACACTTTAAAGTTGAAACCAATGCCTCCCTGTCTACACACATCACAGGATTCAGTGGAGTGAGCCAGTTCCAATAGACTTGGAAGATCTGGGCAGATCATTGCTAGCCTGAGCATAATCCCATGACACAACAGTTTAACATCAATCCGAGACACGTTCTCCGAGGACACCAAATGATGAAAAGAACAAAATGAGGAAGGAGCACCAGTGCTGTCAAGACTTGACAGCAGGAAACTGCTGCACGAAGAACTTTTTGTTTTAATGTTAGCCATCCTCTGCCTTTATCTATGCCTATACCCTGCAGGCCAAATCAACATGTCCAGGGAGGAAAGCAGGGCTTTGCTGCTTTGGTCTGATCATCAATCAGTCCAGGCAGCCTTGATATTTTGCTGACGTCTGGGGAAAAAAAACATGGGAAATGTACCTTCCCCTAATAGAACTAGAGGACACTGCAAAAAACCCACCCAAAGACGAATAAAGATCCTCAGAAGAGCAGAGCCTAG
The DNA here is from genome assembly GCF_001952655.1 of Monopterus albus. NCBI lineage: Eukaryota > Metazoa > Chordata > Actinopteri > Synbranchiformes > Synbranchidae > Monopterus > Monopterus albus. The sequence continues at coordinate 8,139,077 of NW_018127883.1, read as the reverse complement.
CCTGGAAAACTTTATGGCACCATGTAGCGACATATAGGATAAAGACCTGATTTCTCTCTCTGGGTTATCTCCTGTCACTATCGTTGATCTGGGGGCTGGTGGGACACCAGGGGGAATCTAGTTTGACATGCTGGGGTATTTTTGGAAGTGCTATTCACAAGTCGACTGTGCATCCCCCAGTGCTAAGAGGACTGTCCCAGGCTTATGATGTCAGGGAATCCAGGCATTAGCAAAGGACAAACAGGTGTGCCCAGTTCATTCTGACATGGGGGATCCTGTGATTAGGGGACATTTTTTTTAATGAGAACAAGCTACAAAGTATTTCCCATTCTGAATTCTTTTAGAGCACAGAGCACAAAAAACAGTAATGACACAAGAAGAACGATGGGTACTCCAATCAAATGTGACTTACTATTCAGTGGCATTATGTGGTCTGCTCCAGGGTGATGAAAGTTCAGGCCCATACGTCCTGTTAAAAGAAAAATAGAAAAGGCTTTACAAAAGAGGGAAAATGTGAAAATTACTGATAAAAGACACCATGTTGACAGCCACACGTTTAAATCTTCCATTCTACTGTCAGCAATAGGAAAATAGCGACCAAGATGAAATGTTTAACATGAAAAGAATAAACAACAAATATACCCAACATGATGCCATGGCAGAAAAGACAACCACAGAAAACAAATGTAAAAAACAAGGGAGAAACATGTATTTTGTTGCTGTCACATATTTCAAATGTGCACAGACACACACGAAGACAGCTATAAGGCTAGGAATTCAACAGTGTGTGTAATCTACAATGGTGACAATGTTCGCATGTTACAAGGGCCCATCTACCAGTGCTTTCATAGGGAGAGAAGTGGTGTGGGATGCGTAAATAGAAATCTCTGTCTTCATCATCCTACCCATACAGGTGACAAAAAAAAAAAGCACAATTTAGACTGAGGTAGAAATGCCTAGTTTAGTTTAGGATAAACTATTGCCATCTCACTGTCAACAACGTTTGCAGTGGAAGCCGCAGAGACACACCCTTTATCTCTAACCACTTAATATCCACCTACAGCAGCAGACATCCTACCTAGAGCAGACAGGAGGTGAAGCAATGCTTTCACTGGGATACATTCCAAACACTGATATTTAGAAAAAGCTTTAGATTTGGTGAGCTGCAGCCTTTGTGAGCCTGCCCCACCACTTCTAGAGTCACTCCACTTTTAACGCAACACTGGTTGAAATGGACAACTGCCATGGATGTTTTGTTGTACTGCTAGTATAGGTAACATGGACTTGAGACTGGCAGGTTGCAAGCTGTTATATCACAAACAAAATGACATAAAAATATTAAAAACCTGGCTACACAAGACAGATAGTGGGGGACATAGAGAGGACCTCTTCCTGGATCACAAATAAGAGAAGAAAAAAGCAGTTAGACCTGGTGGGGGTCAAGGGGTGGCCACCCTGGAGTTCCACAGATGTGGATTTCCACACTGCTCTCAGCCAGTCTGAATCCAGCCAACAGCACGGCTCGGGGGCCAAATGGAGCGTCCCAGGCACAGGCATTCACACATGTTTGTGTTAACATGTCGATATGTGTGACATAAAGATATGTGGCCCAGTGTCATGTTCTCTTTACAAGTTGTTATTATTATAAGGGAACGGCTAGAATTTTGGCAACATACACCCAAATGGAGGCAAATCCAGAGTTGCTGCCTGACACTAGAGTTTTTTCACAAAGTACTCCTGTCATCCACTGCTTTCTCTGTCTCACCAGGCTTACATTTGACAGTCAAGCTAGGCTTTCTTCCTAATTCAACAACCACAGAAGACAGCTGCATTGACATGTGTATTGGTAAATGTGTGGGTGGTCAGCCAACCAAATGACAGAGTTTAAGCCCAAATGTCTGACTAGTGTCTTTCAGAGAATCCCTTTTCCCAGAAGGAGAACTTTGACCCAGTCCCAGTATATTTGTTTGAGCAAAAACAGAAGATAATCAGAAACGTAATACATTATACACCAATCAGGTATAACATGACCACTGGCAGGTGAAGTGAATAATATTGACTGTTACAGTGGCACCTGTCATTGTGTGGGGTATATTAGGCAGCAAGTGAACATTCAGTCCTAACTGGAGACAGGGTCATGGACGCCCACAGCTTACTGATGATGAGGTTGCCCTACTGTAGAATAAACTTTTAACTTCCATTTGTACTTTTCAAATGATTCAAATTTATCTGAATCTTTGTTAAAATGGTTGAAAATGAGAAATACTGTACACTGGTCTCTATGAAGAGAAAGAATCAGGGGCTGTAGTGGTGATATCACACCTAGAATGGTGAGGCTGTTGAATTTGTCTAAAACATTCTCTCTAACTTGTCCTCACGACCACAGTTTTCACTCCTTTTACATCAGTTTTTCACTGAATTGTAGACACATCTGTGCTCTTCCTGACAGTAGAAGTGTGGAATGAATTCTGTGCAAATGGATTCACAGAAGATGCACAGTGAGCTGCAGAGTGACACGAGTGCCAACCAACTGCCACATTGACTCCTGTATAAACAGTATTAAGCAGATGGTCATAATTTTATGGCTGATTGGTGCACACTGGGGACCAGTACACTCCGTTACACCAATTCACAAAGCCGTGACATTGCTGTTAGAAGGGCAAATGTCACAACAAACACTTTGTGCTCACTTTTCTATCCATATTAGTCATTTTGGGAAGGGGGACAGTTGCCCTCCCGAAGCCTTAGAATAGCTCTGGGCATGTGCCATCTGCTTCCCCGAGGAGCTAAGTGGTAGAGCCTGAGGGGCCGCTGACTTGCTGCTGCTGCTGTTCTGGTGACATTTTGTCATGGACAGCCTGAGCTATTCTCAACCTCCTCATGATGGTTGCACAGCAGCATGGACACTCAGGAAACACACCATCTGCTTCCTCAGGCACAGCTCCAACAACATCTCCCCTTCACGTGCCTGACAATCTACAAACTGGACAGTGACCTCACTGTGACCATGCTGGTAGAAACTGGATAAAGACTATGATCTGGACCTAGCTTGAGCCCATCAACTTAAGATGTGGGTGCTTCAAAATTGTCAGTGCGGAACATGAGGCCTAAGCAAAGCAAAATGATCAAGACACCACACGAAACCAGGTTAAAAGCAACACCAGCTGTATAACTGAAATGAATATCTTTGATGATGATGAATATCTTTCATCAACTGCTATCAATAACTGAATGCCATGAGAGAGGAGGGGAGGGACGGATGTTTCTGTGAGAAAACCTGGCAAGAGAGGCATGTTGTCTGACTGAACAGTCTACTGCTTCCACTGCATATTAGCTTGAGCTGAACCCAGCAACCCTCAACATTACAATATTCCTTTATTTACTAAGCCATAACTGTAAAAACTATGTAAAAATATATGTAACCTACAGTGTAAAACACAAACGGTTGGGGCATATTTCTAGGGGGAAACCTCCAAATAAATCAATCACCAACTGCTAATTACATTTCTTAAAAATAAATTTAATTATTACTACATTCCCTTTATACAGTAATAAAGAATTTCCAGAACATAGCTGATCTTGATGCACAATTTGGCAGCTGCAGTAATAATAATAATAATAAGGTGATCTGGACAAAACAAGCCCAGGCTTGTCTTGTTGCCTGGACTGAATTAGCTCGATCATGCTTGCAAGTGTCATGCATTTTTCACCTCAAGAAAACAAAGCAACCTGACAGTATAGCTTATTGGAAGCCAGGTGCAAGGTAACCTTTAACACAGCCAACAAACATATCATCTTATCTCGATACAGTCATTACCGGCTGTTTAAAGTACAGGGGCATCCTTCTGAGGTTGAGATCATCTCATGTGTTAACTGCAAGGGTTGAAAAGTCAAGGGTCTTGTCAGTTTGTCAGCCAAATATTGACCTTTAACCACTGGTTTAGCTGGTCAGACACCTTTCAAAACCTAAATTAAGACAAATGTCACATAGACCTCCTCTTGCAATCAAATTTCATCTCTAAAAACGGACCTTTTAGTTTGCTTGTTTCCTTGGTCCAAAGCTAAATCTTTAACTAAAAACATTATCGTTAACCTTGATACTTAAACTTTCCTGGAGAAATGTATACCACAACCTTAGCTTACAGAGAGACAGAAAGTGCAATGTCTGGACTTGCAAGTTTCAATAAATGCTTTACCAAATGCTTAATTTCATTAAAACATAAATCAGTTACTCATCTTGCCTGTACAGTTCTCGTTTTCCTCCTGACTAAAAAAAACAACTGTGTGTGTCAGCGCTTATCTATTGACAAATGCTCTTGTCAACAAGCAAACAAAGTTAAACAGCAACAGTGTTTGACCTCCCTCCACTACTGGCTTCAGTTATAGCTGGCACTTACTATCTCTAACAACAGCATTATACTTCATACTGACTGTTGGTGTTAACTAACAGCTGACAGGAGACACCCAAACACAACACAGATGGTAAAATGAATGAGAAACTGTTTGTGTACAGAAAAAGTACTTGGCATTTTTCAGAATAAATTCCAGCTGGTGGCTAAAACAATTAGTTAAGTCATTCCACACACAGACAGACACACACACAAACTATTTAGAAATATTTTTAAAGTCATGTCTCAAATAAATTTCCAAACATTTGTTGGCTGTGAGCTCTGCAGTTTGAGCTTTAGCAGGTTTGCTAACTGTTGATTATAACCACTGTTCTCATATTCTGACATTTTATAAACTTGACAAATAAAGGAATGGTTTCACATTATGGGAAATATGTCTCTTTTCTTTCTTGCCAAGCATTAGATAAGAATACCATGCCATTTTGGAAAATTAGGTTAACTTAGCATCAGCACCTGGCCAAGAAATAGTCCAAGCACTCCTATTTTTAAAGTTCATTTTTATAAGACTCAAATAAACAGGATGTAAAATGTCATTCTGTGAGCTTTAGAGGTGCTAGTAGGTGAATTCATTTTATTTATGCACCTAACCAAACTAGCCATTTCTCTCATTTTCCAATCTTTATGCTAGGATAAGCTATTTGGCTACTATTAATATATTTACTCTATAGGCATATCTACTAACTAATCTCACAGCAAGAAAGCAAATAATCTTAAATCCAGAAATGCTGAACTATTCATTTAATTAATAAATTAAAAAGATAACAACAAGCTGTAACTATTTTGTGCAAGACTGCAGATTTTTTAACTTTAATGCAAATTTAAGTTCCAAAAAGACTATGCAAATTGCGTGAGACATGAGTAAGATCATGCAAGTTAGACTAGCTGAGACAATGTGTTTTCAGAGAGAGAGAGAGAGAGAGAGACACTGTGGTCAGGGTGGGATCCACTCACAGCTTCCACAAAGACTTAGGGGACTTATTACCACTTATGATGAGTATCTCAAGTGGTTAGTGTCAACATCAAGAAACTGTGCATGTGTGTGTGTGTGTGTGCGCGCGCAGGGAGTGGCTGCCTGTCTTTGTGAGAGACAACAATGAGGAATGTCAAAGTTGATTTATATGTCAGAAACAATTTGGTTGTGTGTATCCTGCATGTGTTTCTTGTCATACTGCTGACAGCAGTGGCAGTGTTTCCAGGCCAAGGGGGAGAATCTCTAGAGTGTGGGTGTGTGTCGGGGTGCCTAGTTCTGGAACGACATGTAGCGCGTGTGTGTGTGTGTATGTGTGTGTGTGTGTGTGTGTGAAGGGCCCGATTGTTCAGATGTCCCTGGGGAGCAGTCCACCTCAGCCAGGAGCAAAGAAATTTTAGAACATCTGAGAGGATCATGAGTATGAAGTGTTTCTCTCACAAACATGCACACACACACCCTTTGAAGCTGACTCTCCTTTCCAAACAAGACTGTTCAGACGAAAACTAGCTGAATTGAGGTGGCCTCGCCTTCCTAACTATTTTGACAGAATGGGTGGGGTCACCTCACACTCATTTTAAGAGATCCACTGATTCTCATTCATGACACAGTACAAATACCTCTCCTTTCTAAATACATATACAAGGACTCTAAGTACTCAACTATTCCAGTCACCGTGACAAGTATTGTGAGAAATGTTTGAGACGGGATGGATATGGGTGGGACCCAGTGAGTTGAGAATGCAAAACAGGGCCTACTGGGCTAATTAGTCTTGACTGGTGCTTCTCAGCTCGTGGGTAGTATCTGCAAAGTAGTACGATGAAAATTATATGATCTTGTCTCCAAGTTGTATCTGGTCAAACAAAGAGTAGTTTCAATTAGGAATGACTGACTAGCTCATCATCAGTTAGCACTCAACAACAAAAGATCAAGTTTAAAGTCAAATTTGTAATGTTTTTTAATTTAAACATCAATATTATATCATCTAAATTCTTGCTTTACTTGTTGGAGAGATTGATCAGGTTCATCAGGTGGCACCTGTCCATTTGAAAATGTCCTCGCTTATCCTCAACAGTTCATTAAATGGTCAGTCTATGGGTAAATCCCAGTTATTTGATCACTCACTTCCGGGTCAAGGATTGAGGACATCACAAAAGTCTGATTCCTGCCCCCAGTCCCAATGTCCATACTCACAGACTCCGAGGTGTGTTACCACTGATTTAGTGAGGGCTCAGGGCTGTCCCCAATGTGAAACTGTCAAGTGCATGAAGGCTCTCTTGCCTTCATTCTGAGCCCTTTATGCTCACTTTCCTTAACTCGGCATTTCTGCAGACTTTACACGAGGGAGTTCCCCACAGTTCATTGTGTTGTGAAATGTGGGATTAGCCCACTGTACATGGGGCTGGAAGTGTAAAAAAAGGTAAACAAATGCCATAAAAAGGAGAAAAGAAAAATATATATTCATTCTTATATTAACTGATGTTATTCTAATGTTTTTGTATGTTGCCTTGGACAAAAGCAGCTGCTAAATAATGCAACTTAAACATAAACATAAATATGCAGAGTCTAGTAAATAAGTGACGTACAATATGTGTACTGCCGTGCTGCAAAGCGATCACGAGAACTGTAGTTTTTCCACTGCAAAAAAAAAAATTTATTAAAAGACAAAAATCAAAATAAAAAATTTAAAAATTTTTTTAATTAAATCTTATAAAAACCACAAAGGTTTCAACTTCCAGTAGTAAGTGTTGTAGTGGTTGGTTGCTTGTCTTAGAATATGGAATTTAAAAAACCCCAGAGGAATGCACTTAGTTTTCTTTCAATGAAAAAGTGTTAAATGAGAGGCTACATAGAGTCATTCAAGCTAGCAAAACAGAGGCTAACTGGATGTGACAACATACCTTCAGCTCTCTATACTCAATATTGATTAGAAATATTTCCATATGGGTGTCAACGGGACCATCTGTGCCCTAACATGTTTATTATATGAAACGTTTGAGCAAAGTATTAAAAAACAAAAAAATCTAATGCATTATGCTGGACCAAAGCATTTCTCAGACAGTGAGTAGATAATCTAGCAGGGTGGAGTTACTCTGTGGTTGGCATGGTAGTTTACTGCAGCACCATACTGTCTACATAACAAGGTGCAGAAATACACATCCCTGTCCATATACCGCCCTGCCTGTCTCTATCTCCTCTTTCTCTGTTGTGCTTTGATAAACAACCACAAGGAAAGCTCCACAGGACATTACAACACCTTTCCAGTGAAGTTAGGCTGGGCCAGTTTGTTTGAACAATGCCCTCTCAGCAAGAATGGGGAAACAGATTCTAGACATGTTCTGCTCATATGCATCCGTCCAACCAATCTTTCCATTGTTAAGACTGGAGGATGGGGGAGCATAAAGCGCATACTGTATACTCAATCCGACAGGCCCCATGGGAGACATTGCTTTCTTACAATAGACACATGACTGCTACAAAAATACTGCCTTAGAAGAACTGACTTACATTGGACAGCTATAAACCGATGTGAACAGAGATTTGACACATGATTTCTCAAAACTTCCCTGGAGACAAAACAGCATGGTGCCGATTTATTTGCAGCAAGTCTAAATCTGCATTTCACCATTCAGTGTGTCAAGGTTGCTTAGAAACATCTTGAAGCTCTGATTCAGTTAGGAGAAGTCATAATCACATACAAAATGTAAGTCCAGGTATGATTTCCTAATTCTGCTTTGTCATAATCATACCATTGAGTAAAAATAACAAAAATAAACCACAAACATACTCAAACATTCCATATTTATGCTCACAACATATTAAGTCAACAAAAGCACAAGTCATGTGATGCTATACTGGATTGGTTAGGGGATTGGTAAATAGAGCAAAAGAAAAGCAAATGTACCCAGAGATGATATATGCCCATCAAGCAACAAAACAAAACAAAACAAAAAAAAACCCATACACAAAAAAGGAACAACCCATATACTATATGCATGGACGTATGAATATTCCTAACCTGCAAAATGATTCCTCCATATAATATCAGCGATAGTCATTGGTGGGCCACCGGCAGGGTGTGGTTTACCTTTGTCATGGTCAGTCCTTATCATATCCATTAATGAATTCTCCAAAGCGTGCAAGCTAAAAGCATCAAAGGGCCGATTCCGGTCCTGAAACATAAAACAGAAGAAGGCTGGAATTAGTCACCACAGGTGATCATATTCAAAACAAAGACAAAGCTTGGTTGTGTGCAATGTACAGCCCTCTTCAAAGATTTTAAAGCAAAGCCTCCGACCATCAGTCAGAAAGCTAAAAATGAAAAGGCAGTGGATCCTTCAACAAGACAATGATCCAAAACACAGAGCAAAGTCAACTCAGGAATGGTTTAAAAGAATAGGGTGAACATACTACCATTGCCTTCCCCATCTCCAGACTTAAATATCATTGAAAACCTTTGGACTGATTTGAAGAGGGCTGTACGTAGACATCCAAGCAGTCTGGTAGACCTGGAACAAGTAAGCCATGAAGAACGGGCTAAAATTACACGAGTGGATCCAAATGCTGCTCAGAGGGAACACAAAGAGGCTGGAGGAGGTGAGGGAGAACGTACACAGTACCTAGAGAACATTTCATAAAGGAAGATGCAAACTTTTACACTGATATTTTCATTATTTTACTGTAACTTTTTTATACACTAACAGTTGTACTAGCTGAATGTTCATTTAATATTATATTCATGAAAAAAAAAACAACAAATCTTTGTTTTCCCTCTTTTAGCCATTTCAAAGCAACGGGATGAAAACTTTACACCCAACTGTAAAAACTGACCAAATTTTAATTCAAAACATGAAATTTGCAGTCATTACTAAAAAGATTGTGTAGAGATTATGAAAGCACCTTAGTGCTATCTAGGTCCTTTTTGTTAAGCCCCTCTGACAGAAACGCAGTGCCACCTGATGCAACTGGTTGTGAAAGTGCCCTGAGAGTTGGAGTTGGGTGCTGTGGCGGAGCTCTAACCTTCTGTTTGTGCTACAGCAGGTAACACTGTCATTGTTATTTTCCCCTGGTGATTCATGAAACAACTAATTTCCTGATCCTGTGAGGCAGGATGGAGTGGACAGTCAATACTACATCAAACACCTCAAGGTTAAAGTGCACACTGCTTATGAAATGTTCAGCCACCCACTTGAGTGTGAATGAATTTATGAAAAAGGCACATGTACTGAGAGCGCACCTGGCCAGAGCTGGAGGCTGTAGCCTTGGCAGCAGTGTCCTGTGTCCACTGCTCGAGCTGTGGACCCATTGTTTGCACAACACACCTATTGTTGCACAGTCAGCTGAGCAGTCAAACATGCTATTCCAAGTTTTCCAAGCTTGCTAAAAGTGTATTGCATCACCATACTGCTCTGCAATTTGATGTATAAAAATTATTTATAGAAGGTGGGAGTATATGTTTTCATGGAAATGTGCTGGGTACAGTGTGATATGAGTGAACAAGTTTTAATATCAATATCTTAAAAATAAATAAATAAAAGTCAGTCCTCATCTCAAGCTCCTTAGTCCGAAAGCAGTTAATGCTCGAGTCTGAGTCATCAGGGCTCAAATCCAAGTCGAGTCACAAGTCCTGAAAATCTGGACTTGAGTCAGACTCGAGTCCAAGTCCTTCACTCAGGTATAACAACACTGCATGTTACCCTGACAAAAAAATTTTTTCCCAGTTTTATTGAGGTCCATTTAAATTCATGGTTCGTCTTATGATTTGAATTTTTAAAACTATTTAACCTAGAAAATGTCATAAAAATACTTGGAGTAAAAAACTCCAAACCGACATTTGAACACTGCTTCATTTGTCTGACAAAATGTCATAAGCCATTTGCAATATCAACAAACAGTAAATATGATAAAAGTAGAAAAAAAATATTTGGCATTTTCTGCATGATTTAAACAACAAATCAGCAATTGAAATCGTTGTAGAACTTTTGTTGACTGACTAATGGACAATTGTTTCAGCACTATTGCAATTTTTCATAAAGAGCATGAACTAACATGCCCACTGACACCAAAACAATTGGCTGTGACTTTCAGTCCTAACTTTTATTATATACTGTAGCCTATTTGAATACATGCAAGGTTAAATCTGAATTAAAACAAGCTGAACCACATCAGGTTCCTAATGTAAATCACACCTGTGGTTACACGCTCAAATTTGTCAAAACTCCTGCCATTTTGCACAGCCATCAGAGAGAGTCTGGCCTAAGACTGCCCACTAGCTTCCAGTTTCATAATCTGATATAATGTGATCACAGGTGACCACACAACAACCTCCACTACCATAATTTCAAATCAGGGTATTTGACTTTGCGTCTTAAGCCTCACACTGACATGTTAAGTTGAATTCCACACATTCCTTAGCCTTTAAGCAGCAGCCAGCAGCAGGCGAGTACCAGCACATATTGAAGCACACAGGACTCAACATTGCAGCCTGCATTTCATCTGTGGCATCTGAGGAAGACTGAAGGAGATCTACAGGATGACAGCAAGTACACCTGTCACCAGCTGTCCACATGACAGAGAGGAACCAGTGTGTGTACCCCTCCTGCAGCTTGACTCAGCGGTATACTGTTGAGTTTCATTTCAGTAAACAGGCCTGCTCACATGTGGTACCCTGACCTCACATCCTGGTGAAAACTCTTCTCCAATTATGGGTGTAATTGTTAAGCAGCCAAGTGTGAGCTAGAGCTGGAGCTCCATCACTGAGGCAACCCTGGTGACATCAGAATTAATGAGTTAGGCTGGAGAATTCAAATATTTTGCCTGAAGCGATTAATCAGTTAACTGATCAACAGAAAAACAGGCAACTATTTTGTTAATCGATTAATCGTTTCAGTCATTTTTCAAGTATAAATAGTGAAAAAAAGTGTCAAGTATTTTGCAGAATTCAGCCAGTTTTCTGGTTTTTGGAGGCTTGTTTGAACAAAAGAAGTCTATGGTTTAGTTATATATGACAAGTCTGCAGAAGAGATAAACATGAAACACCACCGCTGTAATAAATGTAGTGGAAAAGAGAACTATCATTTGTGAACACTTTCTGTTTCAGCAAAAGAAACCTCAACAGTATCACTGTTAATATGACAATATTTCAAATAATAATATATACATATGCAAATAAAGCACCTTATTGGCATCAGGGGTACAAACTACTGAATAACTTCAATACAAATTTATCTGCAGAATGCTTTTTTATTTAATCAGATTGACTGAACTGTCAAAAAAAAATGCCAGAAAACAGTGAAAAATTCCCCATCATAAGTTTAGACTGAGGTGATGTATTAATTTATTCTCATCTCATTTTCTATACCGCTTAGCCCCAAACGGGGGGGGGGGGGGTGGCTGGAGCCAATCCTAGCCAGCTGTGGGCAAAAGGCGGGGTACACCCTGGACAGGTCGCAGGGCCAACACGCAGATGAACAACCACACACACACACACACACACACACACATTCACTTCACTCTTACGGGAAATTTAGAGTCACCAATCAACCTAAGCCACATGACTTTGGACAGTCAGAGGAAGCAGGAGTACCCAGAGAACATACGCAAGCACAAGGAGAATATGCAAACTCCGCACAGAAAGGTCGCGAACCCAGAACCTTCTTGCTGTGAGGCAATGGCGCTACCCACCGTGCCACCGTGCTGCCCTGTATTGGTTTATTCAGATATTCAATTTACAATGATATCAAAGAGAGCAAAGCAGAAAATCCTCCCAGCTAGGAGACGTGTACAAACAAATAGTTGGCATTTCTGCTTAAAAACTCAGACAAAAACTACCAGTCAAAAGTTTTGGACATGGTTTCCATTGAATTGAAGGGGAAAGTGTGTCCAAACTTTAGACTAGTAGTGTACGAGTGAACAAGGAGGGCATGCACGGTTGAACTTCATCTCTGCTTTTTGCCTGTTTTATATTTCAGTAAACAGACCTCTCTACACAGCAAGACATGTGGCCCCTTGACCTTGGCTCTTGGTGATAACTGGAGCTGTATGCTATCCAAGTCAAGAGAACAGAAATGGGGCACTTAGCAGAGGAAGAAAAATAATAAAGCTTGGGGAGGCCTGACTGACACATACACACACACACAATCTCCTCAAAAGGCTATATGTTTCAAGTTGGAATTTCAGCCAGCACTGGGCTGTGGTTCGTCTGCACGTGTAGCCTAGTCTAGTCCTCTCTACAACAAGGTACACACTCTTTTCTCCACAAACTTCACTTTAATGTTAAACGTTATTTTCTTGTCAGCTGTCCGTTTTTCTGAACATAAAAAAGACCCGAGTTAATTCCTTTAGGTATGGTTAGACCCTGAATACATTAACTACTTTTCATAGTCGTGGACAGAAAATATGGACTCATATCTGTGTCAGAACATGTATTATGTAACACATATTGTTGAAACTCACATTAAGAGTTTAATATTGGCATCTTCTTTAGTAAAATGTGGAAAAACTACTCTAACTTCCGGGTTGGACCTACGCTCGATTTTCATCTCAGGTTAAAACACCGCCCAATATCCCATTATAAGCCAATCAAATACAAGTAATGATGTTGACCTCCTGTAATATTGAACTTCTTAACACTTCCAGGTGAGGGCATCAGCAATGTTGTTACTGTTGGATGTTACTGTGTTTTGGTGATTTTTTTTTAAATGAGCATAAATATATAACCCTCAGATTCCCGGTTTCTACTGTTTACTGTGCTTTCACCCGTTTATAAAATATTTAACACTCAATTATCAAACTATCATGGAAAAAAGAAATCCTTCCTGTTCATTGGATGTGAACTGATAAGCAAGTGTGCACATACAGGTCTTGTCAGTCTGAATTCAGACCGGTACAAGGAGCACATGAATGCATCACGTGTCCTTTAAACCCCATGGAGAGTGAGCTGGCAAAGGACATGTAGCTATTAGTGCAATAAACCGTGAGCTGTGACTATTTCTAGGACTGAGTGTGTTTGTCTTTGGCTGCGTAAAAATAGCTATCAGTGATGGTTATTACTTAAAGGATTCTGTCTCATTCGATTTTTTTGACCTCCACAACACAATCTTCCAGCACACAAGCCATAGACTTACACGTTGACAGCTACCGGCAAAATCTGTCAATTTAACTACAGCATGTATCTTACATTTAAAATAGATATATTTTATACTATTTCGATTTTCTGTATGCCCTGCACATATAGTGAACTGACAATAAAAATCTTTGATCTTATTGTGAATAAAGGAAATCTATTTAAATGACCGCCTCCAAAGGTGCATCGTTATGATCATTTAAAAAGTAATGACTGTGAACAGCATAGGCTATAGAAAGATTACTGATGATAAAATGTAATTTTTTATTGTAAGTCTGTCTTATATGACACACACATAGCTAATTAATACCTATATGGACCCATTATGAATCCCTGCTATTGACAAGTTAAGGGTGACCTTAGTCCAGTCTACTTTAATGTCTTTTTATCTCAGACACTGGTGGTTTTGCTGGATTATTTATATGGCTTAGAATACACTAGAAAAATGTAATGTAATCTGAGAAGGCAAATCTGACAACATGTCACAGTGGTGGTCAATATGTTTGAACACGGGCTGAATCAATAAAGCCAGGCCTAGGCCTGATCTTACCTGGAAAGGCAGTATGTTGTTGCTGTTGTCAGTCCTGAAGGCGCTGTCCTCCATCCAGGGCTTGGGGGTGAGGGGACCAAGTCTTGGGAACTTTGGGGGTGCTATAACATTGCTACTATAAGGCTTTTTCATGGGGGAGATGGGGTTTAGAGGTGACGGCACCCCGACGCCGACTCCGACCCCTACCCCGACGCCCACTGCTCTGCGCGGGTCTCTGCCTGCCTGCAGCCCGCCCCAGGGGTTGGAAGCTGTGCTCCATGCGGCGTTTTGGTGGTTATTCCAAGCTGACGACGAGGCAGACGAAGACGACGACGACCCCTTGCTGTTATTCATGACGGTCTGATAAGCGTTTCTCTGGGGAAAGGGGCCTTGGTTAGGGCTGACAGGGGATCTTCTCTGCTGGGGTTGCTGCTGCTGCTGCTGAGCTTGCTGTTGATGTTGCTGAGACTGGGGAGCCAGACCGATCTGCGGGGAGAAATTACCCCCGAAAACCGGGTTGACATGGTGGGGGAAGTTCTGGAAAAGCATCGTCCCATTCACCGAGGGTATTCCTTGGAAAAAGCTATCGTCCACAGCGTTTGTTGTTCCCGTGGACCAAGTGCTTCCAAACGAGGAGGAAGGAGAGGGAAGAGGGCCGCCGATCTCCTGCGGCTGGTGGTGGAAGCTCAAACCGGGCAGGATCGGTGACTCCATCGGCACTTTGTCCTTGCTGCTGATGTTGAGCGCTGAAGCTTGGTTGCTCCCGGTCGATGGGCTCTCCGACTCGGATGAAGAAGAACTGGGCTCCAATGACGGGGTCGGGGTGGAGGGAGGAGGGTCCACTTGCGTCGGATCTTGCTGATGGTGAGGCTGGGCTTTGTTTTTGTCCATCAGTAAATCATCCTGCATGGTTTGCGGAGATGCAACTAGGAGAAAGAGAAATGAAGAGTTATTATTATTATTGTAATTTAAGAGATCATTCACCGAGCTCGCTGGGCTGCTGTAGTATCTGATGAACTGGGACAACTCCGAAAATATGATGTTAGAGGGACCAGGCAACTGCAAAGCGACTGCGTGATCACCCATTTAGCCAAAAAGGAGAAAAGGAAAAGCACACTTCCCAGGACTATAGGCTACCAGAATGGTTCACAAATGCCACAAATTATAGCCTACAATGAGCATATGGCTGCAGATATTCCCCAGATTTCGCCACGTCTCGTTTTTCCTTCCACGCAGGAACTCCGGCGCTGCAATGTGAAACTGATTCAGTGTGTTTTTCGCCCAAGGACCTCCCCTACATTCATTTACATATGTCAGTAAATGCAGCCGTCCTTCAACAAGGTTAAAATACAGTTCTACCTTGACCCAAGCACTTTTAACACAAAAACAAAGTTTTCTTTGAACTAAAATCTCCCCCACCCCACCCCACAATAAAGCACACTTCGCCCCTTTTTATGCAGTAGATCGTGACGCACCTAAACCACTGGCTAACGCAACATTCCCTTAAAACTAAAATATTACAATCCTATTAGATCAGGTTGTATTTCAACGCGGCGTATAAGACAAGGACAATTTAATAAAGAAGATACAGATGAATTGATAAACGAGTCTACAATACATGGGCATAAATCCCTTAAGGAATAATATGATTTATAGTAGGATTTTATTATAGCGCAAAGGGACTCTGCCCGAGGTCCGCATTGACACCACCGCGGGTTTGCACTGGCATAATACAAAATGAACCCACAAGCGAACCAGCGTTTTAAGGCAATAATATCCTGTAGCCTACGAACTTAAAACCATGGCAGAAATATCACTGAATGCTGTGCTCGGTGTCCTCTATTCCAGGTTTGAGTTTTTGTTGAACCTTTCACATAAAGTTAGCCTTTACTTTGCATTCTGTAAATGTAAAATTTCCACCATATTATATCATTATCATGAAGCCATCAAGTCACCACATTATTAACATGACATATAGGCTAACACTGAGCAGGACGAAATGAACCACAATGCGTTTGATAATTCGAGGCTACAAAGCAGATGAGCATTTAGGCTTGTGCCAGCTGGAGCACATGCAAGACACAAACTCAAATCTAATCGCCCAAGGTAATAATTACGCTAAAGTAAAACCCATGATAACACTGATAAAGTGTTTTTGTCTGAAGCTGCAGGAGAGTTAACATGCAGTCACTGAGGCCTTTCGATAACATAGATGCAACAGTCTTAGACTTTGAAAACAACACCCAAGATGACGTGCCGGATAATTTCAGCAGCATGATGGCAGTTACAAGTTGGACTTTCAATTAATCGCAATGCCCTGCATTGAACACACCCCACCAGTTAATCCGTGTTTTCTCCTTCAAGAGCTGCGCTTCCAAGGTCACCAAAACAGCACAATCAACCGTGTAGAGTGGTTCACCTCACCGGCCCTTCACCACAGGCACTGCCAACACCTTATCCTATTTATCGCGCTGATCGAGGCATCTGATACGATTGATGAAGTTGAATTGCCTTGAATTCCCTGTTTAATACATGTGTCCCCCTCAGCACAAACGACAAAACAGCATGCGCATACAACTCGGTCATCTCTGCCTGAGTTTGAATTACCTGTATCGTTCACCTTTTGGGATTCTGTAAATAAAGATATTTCTCTTAGCCTAGTCTGGCTTTAGATGTGACAAACGAGCTGCCCTTGTTGCGAGATAGTCAGCAGTTGCCCCAACAGCTGATTGACTGCGGCGCATGGATGATACCGAGGGAGGTGTAGGGAGTTGTAGTTTCTCGTTATGCAGTAGCTCCTCAACAATTAGATTGCACATGTTCCTTCATGACTGCTTGGGTATAAACTAAATATCAGCTACAAAGCTAACCTAGGCTATAGAAGCAACTCCTGTAAACAGCAAAAAAACCCCACTAATGACTGACTAACACATTTCTTGTTTTGTGTTTCTCTATCTCGCCTTACACTTATGTGCATGTTTAATTATGACAGCAATAAATATAAAGTGCACATAGGCCTAAATAACTTAACATTACATCTATTTCGCAGAAAAGCTTTATGTGATATAATAAAAATAACTTTAACTCTCAAATAGGTAAAGATAATCATAAGGTGTAGCACATAGCCTACTTTGCCAAAAACAGTATAACGTAATTAAAACGTCTTACCACTAATAGAAGTGTTCTGTAGCCATAGGCGAATCTTCATGATGGGGAGTGGATTCTGCTGATTATTTTTGACATTTTTGGCCGTAGGAGGGATAAAAAGTATTATTAAACTACATTTCCCATGTCAGGGAAGAGGTGCATTTTGCGGCGATATCCTTATTTTGATGACGCAGCACGCATAGCCGTGCTACCTAGCGTCACCTCAGAGACGGCTAGTCAATGGAGTCAAGTGGTCACATAATGCGGCGATAATAGTGACAAACGAGGCCGCAGCTGGTGTAAGGAGGATTATTAATTGAAGCGGTGCATTGGCCGTAAACAAATATTGTTTAAACTGCCATGACTGCGAGGGAATAATGTTATGCTAGACAACTGGCTCGTTTGCAGCTGATGCGCCGTATCAACACGCGGGCCGCGTACCTAGCTATCGTTAGTGCCTCAGCTGGCTAGCGAGTGATTTAACGCATATCTCAGCAGCAGCAAATTAACGGACATGCTGTCTTAAAGATACTTGTTATTTTAACGCAGGTAAACTCTTCTACCAGCAAGACTGCATTTCAGCATTAAAAAAATAGCTTCGCTTCACGATAATGGCGGAACAGAGTGCCGTGGTCATGCAGCAGAATTTGGACAGGTGAGTTCAAGTTTTGGCTAACATGCTAATTTGGAAACTGCGTAGCTTTACGTAAAATCACTACGGAGGGGGGGAGACACACACACATGCCGTCTTTAATATCTGATTGGCATTAATAGCCAATATTAAAAAGACAAACACTTTAGCTTGTTATTGTTTACTTAATTAGTATACCAAGTGGTGGAAGTTGCAAAAGAAAGAATGTCGTGAGGAATTAAGACAGAAGTTGAGGCAGGCTTTGGGTGGTCAGGAAGAACTTCCAGATGACTGGGAAACTACAGCAGAAGTGATCAGGGAGACAGGTAGGAAGGTGCTAGGTGTGTCATCTGGAAGGAGGAAAGAAGATAAGGAAACATGGTGGTGGAACAAGGAAGTACAGGACAGCATTCAGAGGAAGAGGCTAGCTATAAGAAGTGGGACGTAGAAAGGACTGAAGACAGTAGACAGGATTACAAGAAATTGCAGCATAGAGTGAAGAGGGAGGCGGCAATGGCCAAACAGAAAGCATATGATGAGTTGTATGCCAGGTTAGACATGAGGGAAGGTGAGAAGGACTTGTACAGATTAGCAAGACAGAGAGATAGAGATGGGAAGGATGTGCAACAGATAAGGGCGATTAAAGACAGAGATGGAAATGTGCTAACAAGTGAGGAGAGTAGTATCATTTCCATTTCCCCAGAAACTTTGCCGTGTTAACTCTTGACCCTTATATGAGAAAGCTGTATTCGGTAAGCTTTCTGAAATTGTCACGTTCATAGTTAAGTCTGAAACAGTGAACAGTTCACACTTCAGTTACACAAAATGAATATCTTCCACAACAGTTTTATTGTAATTTTCCTGGATATGTACTTTTTAAAAACACTTGTTCATAGTATAACCAAAACTTAAGTAGCTCTTTGATTGCTTTAAGAATTGTGCACATGAATAGTGTTTGTGTTGCTTGACAGATTTGTTAAGGTGATTAAATCATATTGATCATACACTAAGAACAAAGATTGAGTGGGCTTGCTGAGAGAGGAAGCACAGACAGGTGTCATATCTAGCTAGGAACATGGACCTATACTAAATGAGGAAAACTAAGAAAAAGTGCTAATTGTGTAATGTTTGTGTTGAGGGGCAAAATTAGTGTTGGAAACTTCCACATGATTGATAGAGAGGTATCGCAGGAATGAATTTGGGGAAACTGTACAAGTAAAGAGCATCAAGAAGAAAGAACAAATGAACAGTAGCTGGAACCAAAGAATAGAAACTCTGGCCAGATGTATATTTAATGACCAGTCCTGTTTGCATGGGTTTGATACTCAGTCAAACAATGTTTAATTTGCATCACACTATCAAACTGTCCTAGTTGCACAGTGCATGTAGTGAATTCCTTTTCAAGCCAATGGAAAGTATTACAGTGGAAAGTGTCACAGGTGACACCACAGATAGGACCATTTTGCGGTCGCGTGTAGGGGAGAATCATTGTGGCAGGTGGGGAATTATTTTGAGCTCTAAATAAATGCATACAATCCCATCCTCAGTACATTTCCCCTGTGATATTGAGGCGCACACAGCAACTCTGTGTGTCTTTCGGAGCAACACCAGCTCTTAACCCTAGCTTCTCATTTGGCTGTAAGAATAGACAAAATTTAGACATTGCAATCTCAAATTCTAATCTGAAAGCCCCCACCACCACCACCCTTTTTTGTGTAATTTATGATAGCCAATTTGAATTGCTCCATAAAAAAAATAAAAAAAATCCAAAGTTGGAGAGTTCCCACCTGACAAAATATAGCGGAAGATCATTGGTCATGTTTGTGGAAGTTTTCTTGTGTATGTCAGTTTTTGAACTTATTCAAAGGCGTATGTAAAATACTTCAGATGTATGCAGTGGTCAAACAGTGATTCTCCTAGAGCAAACTAAAATGAGGAGGTGTGGTGTTCAAACTGATGTTAATGCTGTGTTTGTGTAGACTGTCAAGGAACTGAATAAACTGCCATTATAGAAGGGTTGTCATGCAAAAACAATTGTGGGTTTTTCAGTACAATTCTTCAAAACTGATAGATAGGGCAGAGGATGCATAAAGGGTTTAGTGGCTATGCTGATCTCACTGTTGTCATATTATGCCTGGGAAAACACTGGAAAGTACTTGAAGATAAGGTTAATATGATAGGCTCAAAATCTTGAGCCAAGTGAGCAGAGTGTCTTGTTTTTTACTTTGACATAGATAAATTGCCAGCGTTGCACACAACTGACCAGACTGTCGACCCGTTTCACATAATGATAAAACAGCTATGTTTGGGTTCAAGTGTTGTCATGCTACATGTGATCAGAAGTTTTCATCTATGTGTGAGCAGGTGCTGCAGCCTTGGGGTCATTGTTGTGTCACTTCTCTTGGAATACTCACCAGCATATGACAGCTGTGCAGTGCGTATTAAATCATTTGTAGGCATGCAGCACTTTGTCAGTATTGAACTTTGGAACTATTTCCCAAGCACATGGTACAAAAGCAGAAAGAAAGGAAGGGCACCTGAGTTGTGTGAAATGTGCTTTAACTGTGGTGTGTGGCAGAGGCAATAACTCTTGACAGTGTTTGAGGAGCTGATAGCACAAAGATGCATGTCATGTCCCCTGGCTTCTGTAGGTTTTTGTACCCAGCCTCTATCACTAACAAACATAAGCCTGCACAGACTCTTATCTAGGCCTGCCACAAGCAGCCAGCTGCCCCTGCAATGCAGTGTTTCACAAATACATGTGGGAGATGGATTTCAATCCAGCCTGACCTTTTTATTGGCTCTCACACAATGGTTTCTCCCCCCCCCCCCATCTGCTTTGTTGTCCAGATCACTGACCCTTTTGCTTTCTGTATGAATGGGTATATAAATATGTGCTGTGCATGTGTGTATGTATAAGGGCTAAAAAAAAAAAAAAGTGATGGAAGCCATTATATTGTGGTTGATTGTACAGTGTCTGTATTTCAGAATTAAGACACAGTTCCCTGAATAATGTTTACTGTGCAGTTTCTTAAATTTAAAAGTATTATTTTTGAAATATTACAATTTTAGAATTTAAGATACTGACAAACATTTGTTGACCCCTTTTAATAAGGTGTTGACTCAAAGCTGATAATTTTAGCTGGAGTTTGTTGTATTCATTTGGACAGTAAGGACACCCTGTTATTTTGTCTGCTGACATTCAAGAGTCGGTGTGGCAGCTGATACTCAAGCAGTTTATCAGCCCAAGACCCATGTAACCAGACGCCGACACATGAAAGGCACCAATCTTATATTGAGTATTTGGATAATGGAACCTTTCAAGGTGGCAGACACCCAGAGTTGTTGTTTTAATTGACTTGGGACAGGGCTAGTTTGTGACCAAGTAGAAGTCAGACATGGTGAAGCCCCTATGGGGTTTAACCTTCCTTCAAGATCTTTGTGGACCAGAATTCGGTGCTCCTGGGCTCTGCCTTTGTGCCGAGGGACTTGCAGCTTTCCCACAGTCGTGTAACTGCTGCCGAGTGAAAGGAGCCTTTGTAATGCGGCTTATGTGCTGCTTAAAGAATGTGAACCTGACTTGTGACACGGTGAACATGCTATCACACTCGTATTGTAAACAGTGTCAGTCACAGCCCTATTCCTTCACAACCCACCATGAAACCTCTCCCCATTATCATTTTGTTGGTACAGTTTTGCACTTTCTAAGGCAAAATCACATCCCCAGCAAAGGTGGAACATATGATGCTTTACAGGAAGCATCTGCATCCCTTCACTGCCACATACTCTTTTGAAAAAAAAGGATGATATACACTGGTGTTCCCCTGTCCTTGAAAGTGGTGGGCTAGCATTAGGTGGGTTAGAGCTCATTGAGGAAAGGGCAAAGGCCCATTTGAGTTTGCCTGTTTAATATGTAAATAGGTGGTTGAGACAGCAGGTCACCTTGCTTCAGTGAAATTCAGGCAAACCGCCATCATCAGAGCTCATGCTCCTGAAGGACATTTTATTGGGACCTTTTAGTGCTGCCACTGCCTTTTTCTGTCAATTAATCTATCAACTATTTACTGATTAGTCGATTAATTTTCCTCCAGCACACATGAACCATAGACTGTATAAAAGAAGGCAAAAACACAGCACACACTGGACTGTCAGTCAACATAGAATAAGTGTAAACATTTTCTCATGCACTTATTTTAGTGGAAATTGTAAAGTAGCAGGCAGATGACATCATGGTTTTAATAATGCAACTATGTAGTGATGTTCTTTTTTCCTCTGGATTTACAGGCAGTTGGCAGCCAGCTAGTGATATTGAAGAAAAACACATTTTAAGAAGTCAGTTTATAAAAATAAAACTGCAAATTAAAAGTGATGACATATTTTATAAGTCAAAGTAATCAATTAAATTGACTAATTATGGCCCTAGGAACTTGACAGAGCTTGTTAGGCCATAACAAGAAAATGGCGCCAGGTGTGGTAGCATCAGTCAACATGGTGTCCATTAGAAATGAAACAGTATGAAAATTTAATATCATGATTATAGTGACCAAAATTATCATGGTCTTGTTAAAATGTAGAGAAAGTACAGAGACATGAAGTGAAATAATTACTGCTGCCAGGGAGGTTTATGTTTTTGCTTGTGTTTGTTCACATCACAACTCAAAAAGTAATGAATGGATTTTGCTGAAACCTTTTGGAGAGGTGGGGTATGGCCCACTAAACTAGATTTTGGTTGTTCTGGATCACAGATTCCTTTTTTATATATAAAGAATTCTTCAACATTGTGAGATGGGGACAATTTCATCTTGTCTGCTTCTCAAGATTCAAAATGTTTATTGTCATGTGCACAGTGAGGAAACGTGTTTCCCTGTACAATGAAACTCTTACTTTGCTTCTGACTCCATACATAATGCCTAGAATGCTGGGACAAGATAACATCTATCACACACCAAAGTATGATCTAGATCCAAGTTGTTGTTTTTAAATCCATTAACAATTTCATTTGTCTTGTCAGTTTGCACAGGAATTCTCACTGTGCAGTGTCTGCTTATCTGCACCAGTGTTCTGTTAAACAGGGTTGAGGCGACAGCGAGCTGGAGATCAGGGTTTCACACAGAGGATAGCATTCCACCACTGTTGTATTGGATCCTGTCATGCTGTGGGGCTGGGTCACAGGAAGATGAGTCAGTGGATCTAGGGGTGTGCTGGGTTTTGTTCTCAACTGTAGTGCCTCTGTGGAGACACCTGGCCACTGTTGTGCTCAACTTCTCATCTTAACATTTTTTTAGCCACCTCAGTTTCAGTCTTGGTGCTGGATTTTGGGATATTGAGCCCCCCAGTGTAGTACAGTGGAAGAAGCTTGAAGTTTTTTCTATCTTTGCAGTGCAAAAGTCATAATTGGATGAGATGTAGTGTCAAACAGCTTTGAGTATGGTGCAGGCTCACAAACCTGTCAAAAAGCAGAGGAAGTGGAAGTTGCATTGTGAGTTCTATAAGGACAGGAGCACGGTTGGTATTTTGTTGACTTACATTGATCACATGTGCCCACAATGGGCCTTTAACTGGCTATGTCACCTGAGCACCTTGAACCAAAGGCTCCTCTCCTGCATTGTCATGTTTTATTCAGTACAAGAGGAGTATTGGAAAATCATCCATTGCAGGTAAGTAGCAACCTGAGCAAATAATCCAAGATGGCCAGTCGGTCTCTAACAAAGGACCCACCCCCACCCCCCCCAGACTGACTGGAGGCCCCAGTAACAGAGCACCCCTGCATCTCAGTACGACCATGACGGAAAGCCTCAGATTTGACATTCATTATTCAGCTGTGGGAGCAGAAGGGTTGAAATATACATGGCGTCCTGTGGGGCTTCATTGAATCGAGCACTGTTGAGAAACCCCCCCCAGCCTCTCTAAAGAGAATGTTGGTGTTTGTTTCAAAGGCAGTTTGGGGCTATGTTTGCCTTCACTGACAGATTTTGTATCACAGTTAGTTGAGGATTGCTGCCATGACTGAAATTACCTGCCAGTAAGGCATAGAACAGGAAACCTATCAGTGGTATCACAAGCGTGAAGACATATTCAGCAGTCCTTAGTTTTTTTGGAACAAATCACAATGTTAGTGAAACGGGTGATTTGATTGGACCAATACACTGGGACAAGTGGAAGAATAGTTGATCACAGGCAGCAGATAATATTGGAAACTGATGAGTACATTTTTTTTTCCTTGTATAATTGCCAAAAAAACAGAAATTTTCCATACCTGCATTTAAGAGCTATGTGGCTTTTGTGCAGTTAGTGCTGTAGTTCATACCACATTAGATACTTGTCATATTACTTATGGGGTAAGGAACATTTCATACTTCCTGGTGAGAGTTAAAAGGTTGCAAGTTTCCGCCAATTCAGCTATATCTGTTACCTGCTAAAGGCATGAAATGAAATGACAAACTGTAGATTGGTGTTATCAGATTAGACACAGGCAGCTGGTAGGTTTAAAAAAAAAAACAAAAAAAAAAACCTGACAGCAAAGAGGGTGCTACTTGTTTGGTAACCCTCAAAAGATGTAAACCATTCTTTTGCATGATTGGAAGTGGATAGAGTGCGACTTAAGTTTAAACTGTAGAGGATGTTTCATTCTAAAGCTCTACATATTAACAGTGTGTATTCATGCTGGAGGTGGTAATGTATGCTTAGTCTAACCTGGACTCTGAATATTAATCTGCCAGGCTCCATATTTAATGAATGGTACCCAAAATGTACATAATTGCAGCCTGAGACCAAAAAAGTCTCTATTACAATCGGTCTCCCCTCATTGAATTTATGTCAGGGATTTATGTGTGTGGCCTGTTCAGTTTCATTCATCCAGAGAAATGTCAGCTGCTCAAGGTTGAATGCAATTATGACGATGAGAACACAAATGTCGGAGACATTCAGGCAGCAGTCGGTTCCAGAATTGGGGGATCTCCTAGCAACAAGTTTATCTGAATGTAGTTTAAACGAGTGTTGCTATTTAAATGAAATATTCAGGTCTAACCTAGGACTACTTTCATTTACACAGAAGCATGTTACTGGTCTAAATTCTTGAACTTGGCCTCATGCAGTGAGACACAGGTAGTGAACCTCGAGCTGGTTGCTGATTAATTGTGGAAAAGCAATATGTCACAATCAGAGCGATACTGTGGTAAAGTCAGGGAATATGAGGTTACCTCCCATATGTTGAACAGACATGGAGCTGACAAGGGCTAACGGGTGTAGTGTTCGGTCCAGTTAACTGGGAAATAGGAAACAGCGGACAGGCCAAACGTACAGATTTCTCCTTTCTTGTAAAGGAGAAGGCAGAAGTTTCCTGCCAAATATGCTTAAGTGGAAGAACTAGTAGGACTTTCACTGTGAGGGTCAGAGAGGCAGGAGGATATGCTGGGATACTTGTGGGTGGAAAGATGATAATACAGTGGTAAGAAATAGTATGTGAACCTTTTTGGAATTTCATGGTTTTCTGCATTAATTTGTCATAAAATGTGATCTGATCTTCATCTAAGTCAAGAGTACTGACGAATATAATGCGCCTAATATAACCACACACAAAAAATTCAGATCTTTCATGTCTTTATTGAAAAAGTGAACCCCTGGAATTAATAACTGGTTGACCCCCCCCCAAGTTGTCAGGGTGGATGTGTGTTTGTCTTTATCTTGCATGTGTGTATTTGATTTTAGGAGCTGCTGGGTGTGCTTCGCCACAGACGAGGACGACCGCACAGCAGAGTGGGTGCGACCATGTCGCTGCCGCGGCTCCACTAAGTGGGTTCACCAGACCTGCCTGCAGCGCTGGGTGGATGAGAAGCAGCGTGGCAACAGCACAGCGCGTGTGGCCTGCCCACAATGCAATGCAGAATACCTCATTGTCTTTCCCAAGCTGGGTGGGTTACATCACCACAAAGGATTAAAGTAGGGCTCAGGTGATAAGCACAAGCCTTAGAAATAATAAGAGTACCTTGAAGAAAAAAAAAAAAAGAAACACTAGTTTATATAGTCTCATAGCAGGGCTGAAATGATTCAGTACTGATCAGTAAGTACAGATGAAGGGGCTCAGGTTTCAAGGCAAGGTCTGTGTTTGTGGGAACTTGACAAATATTCCTTCAGCTAGGTCAGCTATCAGTGTGTGTAGGCTTAGCAAGAGTGGCGGCATCTCTGTTGACTCTTTTAGGACAGTGGTTTTTTTTTTTTTTTTTTTTTTTTTTTTTTTTTTTTTTTATTAAA
>NW_018127883.1:8086942-8113002 GCF_001952655.1 Monopterus albus | reverse complement strand
TGGCAGGTCATTCAAACAGAAAATGGTTCCAAACATTAGCAGCAGCACCAGAGTTGCATTGACTTGACTGTTATCTTCCCCGGTAAGAAGGTGAAATCAATATCAGTAATTATACTTGACATTTTAAGTTAGTGACATGTCAGAACCCATTTTACAACCGTTTTGACTGACTCTCTCAAATATTGGGCCACTTTAATAATTGGCACCTAGCTAATTAGCAGAGCTAGTCTATGTACAACAGAACACTGAATTAGTTTGCAAGGCTGTACAAGTAATTAAAAATGGTAATTGCTGATAAATTCAGCTGTTCCCTACAGAAAACAATGGCTGTTAATTCCACTGTTTAAAAATACAGTACCTGTAGCTATGAGTCACATGACCTGCTGCCATTTTTGACCCCTCAGTGTCGCAATCTTAATGGCACTGGGCATAGCTAGCTGCAATAATAATAATTAGGATTTGGTCATTTAATTTAATCAGGTTGCACACAGTTGTAAAAAATACCAATCCTATAATGTTTAGTGTGTGTGTGTGTGTGTGATGTATGCGCAGTTAAGTAAGTAAAAAAAAAATTTTTTTTTTCTGAAAACAAACTTTCTAACTCGTAAATCAGAATTCAACTTGCTGTATTGTCAAAGCCATAACTCATTTTCCACATGTCAATATTGAACTAGCATTATAGAGTGAATTTCCATGTAAACACACTGCAGAAGCTTCTCTGTGAGGGTGCTCTTAATAGCTCCTGCCTGTAACTGTACCCGAAGCTCTGCGAGCTGTTCACTTTGTGTTGCCTGAGTGCGCATGTTTGTTTACTCCGGATCCAGGGATGATCTGGGTAAATAGTTCCTTTCAGCTTAAAGAGGAACAGAAGGGTGCTTACTTGTTCTAGGGCCTGGCTGATCTACCAGCAGCAGTTTAGAGTAGCAGCTGCATCAATTATCCAAACACGTCTGAGTGACGAGCGCTTCAATTGTTCCCAAACACCAGCCATGACTCATCAGAGTGAAAATACACTGCTGTGCTTATTTGGCTGGATACTGCTCACTTTTCAGATTGATGGTCTTGGATCACATCATACCTCTCTAACACGGCGGTGTTGTCCACAGGCTTTGTTGCACATAATTTTTTGACAGAAAAATAATCCATGTAAAATAGAATATTTGTTTAATTCCCCTGTTCATGTTTCACAGCCAAATTTGGCCATATTTAAGGTTAATAGGTCACAACGAGCTGTCATTTCAACCTCAAAGAGAGAAATTGCAATTTGAGACGGGAGCTGGCCTTAAGACAATGTTGGTCTGCAGGCCTGACCTGGTTGGTAAACAGGTTCATGTATATTTATAGTGACAAAGGCTGCGCTGTCACTCACTTTGGTGCTGTAAAGCAGAAGGCCTCAGCTCAGCTTCTTTAGCTACTTGCTCTGCAATAAATAAGTTTGTCTATCTGTCCTCTGAGAGCTGATTGTTGGCGCTTTGCTAATTGCTGGGTATTTGTCTGTTTGTCCATTTTTGTATTTAAGGTTATCTTAATTAGTGCTGTATCAACATTCGCATCATATGGAAAAACTAATGTCCAGTATAATATCCAGTCCCCAAGAGAACCTCCATCAGTGGACTAAACGACTACAGACCTGTCGCCTTAACATCTGTAGTTATGAAGTCCTTTGAAAGACTGGTGTTGGCCCACCTGAAGGACACCGTAGACCCCCTGCAGTTTGCCTACCAGGCAAACAGATCAGTGGACGATGCAGTGAAAATGGCACTGCATTACATCCTGCAACACCTCGACTCCCCAGGGACCTATGCACAGGCCTCTTTGTGGACTTCAGCTCAGCGTTCAACACCATCATCCCGGACATCCTCTACTCCAAACTGACCCAGCTCACTGTGCCTGCCCCCACCTGTCTGTGGATTACCATCTTTCTGACAGACAGGAAGCGGCAGGTGAGGCTGGGGAAAACCACATCCAGCACCCGGACAATAAGCACAGGTGCCCCCCTGGGATGTGTGCTCTCCCCTCTGCTGTTTTCACTCTACACCAGACCCCTCTCTCAAGCTCCTAAAGTTTGCTGATGATGTAGCAGGTGACAGTGGTGTGGTTGGTACAGCAGTTGTCTCACAACCGGAAGGTTTGAGGTTCAAATCTCGGTGCCTACAGTCCACATCGAAGTGTCCTTGACCACACCCGTGATGGCGGCGCATATGCACGCAGTGGCCCAGAGGTCCAAACATAATTTCGTTGTATGTGTCACAATGTTGGCTTCGTCTTCATTGGTCTGGAGGTTGAGCAGCTGGTCCTGTGGTGTAGCTGCAACAACCTGGAGCTGAACACACTCAAAACTGTGGGTGTTTCACCATACTTGGCAGAACTGTATCAGCAGTGAAGTCCTACAAGTTCCTGGGCTCCACTATCTCCCAGGACCTGAAGTGGACGACCATCATCGAGAAGGCATAGCAGAGGATGTACTTCCTGCGCCAGCTCAGAAAAATGTATCAAAAATGTATCTACATTGTGTGGACCCGTATGTTAGCAAGTTGATTGGTTGATTTATCTTGACATCTTTTGAAAACTGTGGTTTGCTTCCCCTGCTGGACATATGCCTGACCCACAGAGGTCTAATAGGAAATGTGAACACCTCAAAACCTCTCCTATATACATCCACTTGGGTGCAGCACAGAAAGGCATAATTTTGGCTTGAGGAGGAGGCTGCAGTGTCTAAGATCCTGGCTTTACAGGCCCACTGGTAATAGAATCAGTTTTGGGAGGGGCAAGGTAATACATCAAGTTGTCTGCTCCTCATGGGCAACTAGAAGTGACCAAGATTTGTTGTACTATTTCCCAGGACAACTGGATCACTTCAGTGAAATGGTCTGTTACATTAATTTATACTTAATAGTCCTAAATAGTCAGTATTACACTCATCTGAACACTTCTGAAGAGTTAAATGAAAGCTGACAGTGTTTTTCACAAAAGATGTTTTAATATGTGACAGAAGGAAAAGCAGAGGTGTAAATTTTAATTGTGACAGCTTGAATGCCAATTTAGCTGCTTCACTTTCAGGGTCCAGGTTTTGTGCGTGTCGATTTAGTAACAGCTGTGCTTTTTCTGTTTTGACAAGTCGAGCTGTCTGCTGTGAAAAGGGCCTGTTGTGCATTTTTTTTATTTATTTGGCTTTGATTAATTCATTGTACTTATTTAATGTTCACTAAATTTACTGTCAAAGTTTCGTTTTGAATAATTCTTGCAGTTTCATGCTGAAACAGATACACCAGTTTTTCTACAGAAAGTCATGGCACATACTTGCCATCTCTGCTGTGCCTGCTTGCAACATCTATGATTTGTTCAGGTTTTTTTTTTTTTTTTTTAAATAACCAGAGCCACTGAAATCAAATGATTCCTCGCCACTATATTCTGACGACAAACATATTTAAGGTTAATAGGTCACAACGAGCTGTCATTTCAACCTCAAAGAGAGAAATTGCAATTTGAGACGGGAGCTGGCCTTAAGACAATGTTGGTCTGCAGGCCTGACCTGGTTGGTAAACAGGTTCATGTATATTTATAGTGACAAAGGCTGCGCTGTCACTCACTTTGGTGCTGTAAAGCAGAAGGCCTCAGCTCAGCTTCTTTAGCTACTTGCTCTGCAATAAATAAGTTTGTCTATCTGTCCTCTGAGAGCTGATTGTTGGCGCTTTGCTAATTGCTGGGTATTTGTCTGTTTGTCCATTTTTGTATTTAAGGTTATCTTAATTAGTGCTGTATCAACATTCGCATCATATGGAAAAACTAATGTCCAGTATAATATCCAGTCCCCAAGAGAACCTCCATCAGTGGACTAAACGACTACAGACCTGTCGCCTTAACATCTGTAGTTATGAAGTCCTTTGAAAGACTGGTGTTGGCCCACCTGAAGGACACCGTAGACCCCCTGCAGTTTGCCTACCAGGCAAACAGATCAGTGGACGATGCAGTGAAAATGGCACTGCATTACATCCTGCAACACCTCGACTCCCCAGGGACCTATGCATGGGCCCTCTTTGTGGACTTCAGCTCGGCGTTCAACACTATCATCTCGGACATCCTCCACTCCAAACTGACCCAGCTCACTGTGCCTGCCTTTACCTGTCAGTGGATTCCTAGCTTTCTGACAGACAGGAAGCGGCAGGTGAGGCTGGGGAAAACCACATCCAGCACCCGGACAATAAGCACAGGTGCCCCCCTGGGATGTGTGCTCTCCCCTCTGCTGTTTTCACTCTACACCAGACCCCTCTCTCAAGCTCCTAAAGTTTGCTGATGATGTAGCAGGTGACAGTGGTGTGGTTGGTACAGCAGTTGTCTCACAACCGGAAGGTTTGAGGTTCAAATCTCGGTGCCTACAGTCCACATCGAAGTGTCCTTGACCACACCCGTGATGGCGGCGCATATGCACGCAGTGGCCCAGAGGTCCAAACATAATTTCGTTGTATGTGTCACAATGTTGGCTTCGTCTTCATTGGTCTGGAGGTTGAGCAGCTGGTCCTGTGGTGTAGCTGCAACAACCTGGAGCTGAACACACTCAAAACTGTGGGTGTTTCACCATACTTGGCAGAACTGTATCAGCAGTGAAGTCCTACAAGTTCCTGGGCTCCACTATCTCCCAGGACCTGAAGTGGACGACCATCATCGAGAAGGCATAGCAGAGGATGTACTTCCTGCGCCAGCTCAGAAAAATGTATCAAAAATGTATCTACATTGTGTGGACCCGTATGTTAGCAAGTTGATTGGTTGATTTATCTTGACATCTTTTGAAAACTGTGGTTTGCTTCCCCTGCTGGACATATGCCTGACCCACAGAGGTCTAATAGGAAATGTGAACACCTCAAAACCTCTCCTATATACATCCACTTGGGTGCAGCACAGAAAGGCATAATTTTGGCTTGAGGAGGAGGCTGCAGTGTCTAAGATCCTGGCTTTACAGGCCCACTGGTAATAGAATCAGTTTTGGGAGGGGCAAGGTAATACATCAAGTTGTCTGCTCCTCATGGGCAACTAGAAGTGACCAAGATTTGTTGTACTATTTCCCAGGACAACTGGATCACTTCAGTGAAATGGTCTGTTACATTAATTTATACTTAATAGTCCTAAATAGTCAGTATTACACTCATCTGAACACTTCTGAAGAGTTAAATGAAAGCTGACAGTGTTTTTCACAAAAGATGTTTTAATATGTGACAGAAGGAAAAGCAGAGGTGTAAATTTTAATTGTGACAGCTTGAATGCCAATTTAGCTGCTTCACTTTCAGGGTCCAGGTTTTGTGCGTGTCGATTTAGTAACAGCTGTGCTTTTTCTGTTTTGACAAGTCGAGCTGTCTGCTGTGAAAAGGGCCTGTTGTGCATTTTTTTTATTTATTTGGCTTTGATTAATTCATTGTACTTATTTAATGTTCACTAAATTTACTGTCAAAGTTTCGTTTTGAATAATTCTTGCAGTTTCATGCTGAAACAGATACACCAGTTTTTCTACAGAAAGTCATGGCACATACTTGCCATCTCTGCTGTGCCTGCTTGCAACATCTATGATTTGTTCAGGTTTTTTTTTTTTTTTTTAAATAACCAGAGCCACTGAAATCAAATGATTCCTAGCCACTATATTCTGACGACAAAGGTTAATTCCACCCACAGCAGCTGGATGTTTTTGAACAGTACATGGAGCAGTGATTGGTTATATTCACAGTAACCAAAGAGGCTCTTCCACCACAGGGAAGTGTCTTTATAATGCCATTAGCAAGTGTCAGACAGAGGCAGAGAGGGAGCCTCGCAGTGATGCCGGATGCCTGTTGGAGAGGACTGCGAGCGAAACTGGGTCACGGGGGGCAGGGGGGTGCTGATGGAGCAGCTCATCAAAGACTGACAGAGCAGAGAGGTGACAAATGCACCCCGCTGATGAGTCATTAGAACTCGGGGACAACGGTGACATTTATAGACTGTACTGCCATGGGCAAACGTTTTGGCAGCGATACAGATTGTTTTCTAACTTTGCTCACATTTTTTTTCTTTTTACATGTTTCTGAGGTACGATGGAAATTTATGTATACGGTCAGTATTTACAGTGTCGACCTGTTTTAGTCAGGACTCCTGTAATTTGCTCTGGCATGCTGGAAATCAGCTTCTGGGCCAAATCTTGACTGATGGTGTCCCATTCTTGCCTTATCAGTGCTTGGAGTTGATCACAACTTGTGGGCATCTGCTCATCCACCTGCTTTTTGATGATCGCCCATAAATTCTCAATCAGATTGAGATCTTTGAAGTCTTTGATTCAATAAATAGTTCTTTCAGGTGGAATATTCTTAGCAGGAATC
Source organism: Monopterus albus (assembly GCF_001952655.1). Classification (NCBI taxonomy): domain Eukaryota; kingdom Metazoa; phylum Chordata; class Actinopteri; order Synbranchiformes; family Synbranchidae; genus Monopterus; species Monopterus albus. The sequence continues at coordinate 8,106,664 of NW_018127883.1, read as the reverse complement.
TGCTTTTATGTCAGGCCATTATGATATAAAGCAATGATGGCTACATGAGATTCTTTGGGAGTAACCATTGCTAATCTAAGACAAATGATTCAAAGACCACCTCTCTTTTATAGCGATCAAACTGTGCTTAGTACTTACTGCAAACAGTTCTGAGACTTGAAATGAATGATAATTCACACTTTCCTCTGCACTGCTGATATATCAAAAAAGAGGTTCTGATTATTTGTCGGGGCCAAAATACAGTAAAAATTGGGATGTTGTGCCAATTTAGCTCTTTAAAGTTTATTAAAAAGCCCGTGATTACTCTGCACAGTAGCATTTAGACAATCTGATGCACTACCAAAATCGCTGAACCGGCAAAGTTTGTAAAATGTGATAATCGCACCTCTGCCAAAACCTTTGACCATGACTGTAGAGAATAGGATGTGGCTCGGCAGAGCACTCCATGCCAACACTACAGGCGGATTCACTAGTTGTCAGAGATCAGTCTGCATTTTTAAAGTATTTGGGTTTATTACTTAGACTTGTGTGTGGTGTTGGTGTGTTTTTTTTTTTTGTTTGTTTGTTTGTTGTTGTTGTTTTTTTTTTACTTTGTTATAACTGCAGTTTTTGACATGTATCCTCTGGCAAATGACCCCTAAACCAGAAATGGTAGTTTTAGCCAAGCATGTACAGACACACTGTCCCACATCTGCACTGAGTAGTTACACATATGGACACTTAAAGGGCTTAACTATGCTTTTACCTAAAGAACACTGGTTGTATTATCAACAATAGAGGAGAGTGAATCTCTCTTCATCTTAGCAGAGACATTATTTCTACCATCTGCAGAGTTCCCGTCTCTAGCTGCAGGATATGCTGGGCATTAATGCACTTCAGAGTGAGCAGGAGTACAGTATTGTCTGTTTTGCTGCATCATTGCTGCAGTGTTCTTTTCCCAGTTTTTATTCCAGCCCTGATTTCTTTATTATGGGTACAGAGGCATAATGCTGCCACTTAGGATTTGTTATACAGCCACTTACTATACTTTCTCTAGATAAACAACACAGATACATTTTATTTTGAATATAAATTTGTGTCTTAGCTTCACAAACTGCAGCTGCTGCAGTGGTTAGTTTATTGGGGTTGCTGCTGAGGTCATCTCATTTCTGCAGACTTGAAAGGCATTTTTTGTGCATGGGTGTTTTTGGGTGGCGGAGACCCCCCCCCCCCAGATGGGGTTTGATTTTGAGGCAACAGATCAGCTTTTCTGTTGACCTACTCTTTTGATTGTTTATGGTAAAGGGGGGAGAGAGAAGCTAGCAACGTTACAGCCCACAGAGAGCAGTGTAGCTATAGGTTGTGTGGCTGTATTCCCACCAGCACCTGCTGCATAGCCAAAGCCCGCCTATCATGCTAATTTGGTTGGTAAAATAACGGCCGGTCCTTGCTGCTGCTTCACTGACTCGAGAGAGTAAACGTGTGGAAGCAGTATGCCAGTATGCTTCCCCACTACTGAGGAATTGCAGTTAACACTTTTACCTTCTGTCCTTTACGCCCCCTCCCTCGTTTTCATTATCTTTATTATTAGAATCTGCTGCTAGTGGCTAAAATAAATTGCTCAGCTCTCTGTCCTGCCAGCAACCATTAAGGGCAGCCCAGGTCCTTCCAGCTGCAATGGTGTAATGCTTAGGCAGGTTGAAACCGGAAGAGTGGTGTCATCAGAATAGGCCATATTAATGCTCCCAAGCATCAGTCCAGTTGTCAAACACGGGGGGGTATTTCTGTGTAGTGTACCCTTAAAAGTGGCAAATGCTTCTTGCTGACTTTGGGTTAGTTGCTCAATAGGTGGAGCAGGACTGTGTGGACATTTAGCGCGAGCTGCTGAAAATGCTGAACAGAAGTGAGCTCTAAAGTCAAAGCTTCTATAGACTGAATGGACTCGGCTATAGAAATGAGCATACAGCTAACAGTGCCTAAAATACATGCGTGTGGCAAGTACTCAGAAGTGACAGCCTCAAAGTGGCCTGGCTGTACAAACAGCTCAACGCGTGCTACCTTTTGCCTTTTTTTTTTTTTTTTCCCCTTCTATCTGCTGGATACCAGCTTTGTAATGTAAATGAATGGGATAACACATTTTACAGTCTGCTGATGACTTGGCCAGAGTGTTCTTGAACAAAGTTTCACTTTCACAAGTGACTCAGCACTTCACAGCTTTATTTCTCAACTTGACAAGCTGTGCCAAGATCACTCTGAAAATGTGATTTTAAATGTCACCCTTTTCAGAATGTTTATCAGGACGCCTGCTGAAATAACCTCTGAACCACTTTGATAAATGTGAGGGGTTTTTTTCACGTCTGTTTTACGAAGGGAAAATGTTTTGCAGCTCAAACTTAACACATAGTGTAAAACTAAGACTTCTTTTGTGGAGCCTGGTTGCACCAGCTGTTCTTAAGCTCCGACTTAGTCTAGTTCAGGTTGATGGCCTGACATTTTGTTTCATCTAAAGTACCTCTTTGCTCATCTAGCAGTACTTTTTGTTACATAATTTATTAGTTTTGTTTTTTAACATGACAGATCATCATAACCATTTGTGTGTACACTCAAATGTGAGATCTATTTGATAGTATTACCTGTGAAAATGTCTCTCTGGGGCTGTTGGAATGACAGAAGCGCTTGGTTCACTGATTATTCAGTGATGTTGGAGTGATGCCTCTTTACCTCATAAAAGATCTTCGGCTAACAGCAGACTGTGTTGTCTGCGCCTACCGGCTGCAGTGAGGTCACAAACCCAACAACAGCCACTTTCATTTTGTCCTGTCATCAATTTAAGTCATGGATACTAAAATTGAAAACCAATTGCCTTCCCATCAAACAATCCCATCGGGTCCAGCCTAGAGTTGATGGTGCTGATGTGTTGCAATGAACTAAGTGCTGTGGTCTGTGCTCGGTCCCTCTGCTAGCTGCCTCGCCTCCCACTGACTGCCAGGCTAGTTATTAATAGGATGTGGATGGCTCTGTCTGAATGAGGAAATCAGGTTGCCTTCCTGTAAATATTGCATGATTTCCCTTGAGTCGGTGTGGAATGCCAAAGAGGAGGAGGCAGTGGAGATTTTTATTTATTTATTTTTTCCCCCTTAAAGCCCTGCTGCTGTCAGGCAGCAATGTGACTGGTCCAAAGGCATGTTTGGACTTCAGATTAAACCTCATTACATGGTTGTCAGGAACCAGCCCAGTTATTTTTAATCTCAGTGGAACCTGTTGGGCACCATAACTGGCCTGCTCCAAACTTCACTGTCCCGTGACTTTGTTGTCATTCTTGTTTCACTGAAAAATGCGAGAACACGTTGTTATTATTTAGTATGAGCTTCCTTGACTTATTTTAACACAGGCAGAAACACTCGCTCTTCACTGGCTGATTGACCTGTCTGTGCGTTTCCCACAGTACTTTTCACTATCATCCCTTGAGCAGACTGAAAGAGGATGTGATGTCTTCGCCAGAGTACTCACTCCATGCACAAAACTGTCAAACATTTTTTGATCTTTGGTGTTATAAGAGTATAAATCATTTCTGATAAATGTGAATCCCAGCTCCTTTATTTTGTTTGCCTCTCGCTCGACCGGGAGGTTGTTCCAGACCGCCATGATGAAGGATGTCCTAAAGCTCGTATTGCTCTGAGGAGTGAGGAGGTATAGCTGAGGATATATGAGGGTATCCTTTGTGGAAGTCTGTTACGGATTGACATGCCCATTTGTCAGAATTCACTTTGATTGGATGTTTCACATGAAAGCACGAGGAAAGGATGCCTCGTCAGTTAAAACACATTTCCTTGGTTCTTCTCTCCTGGCATCGTACATGGGTGAGACTAAGATGCAAGTGAGGGGAGACGTGGATGCAGTGAGGTGAATTGGGATTCAGCTGTAATGTTTCTGCAGTAAAACATACAGTAAAATGCTAAGTGGTATCAAACCAGATTGAATTATTATTCAAGATAACACACTATAATTAGTTGAACAGGAAATGAATCGGCAGCTAGTTTGATAGTTTGCCATCTTTAAGAGTAAAGTGAACATCTTTGGGTTTTTGACTGTTGATAGACAAAAAAAAAAAAACCTCATAACTATTGTTGAATATTCTTGGACAACGATAAGAAGAACTTGAAAATAAAAGCTGTGTGTTCAGGTCTTCACTGAGCTCTGACTCTGGTTATCCACCCTCAGGTCCTGTGGTCTATGTGCTGGACCTGGCTGACCGGCTCATCTCTAAGGCTGGACCCTTTGCTGCTGCTGGCATCATGGTGGGCTCCATCTACTGGACTGCTGTCACCTATGGAGCGGTCACTGTCATGCAGGTACAGTATGACCAGTGAGAGGCTGGTGTGTCAGCAGATTAAATCAGTGTATGCAAAAGCAGTTTCACACACCATGCACATACAGTATTTCTGATGGAAGGTACCCCCTGTTTACAAAACTGCAAATGATATGCATGTGGTTAAAGCACTGGTCAGATCTGCATAGTGTTTTGTGTTCACTGTCCAGGTGGTGGGCCACAAAGAGGGCCTGGATGTGATGGAGCGGGCCGACCCTCTGTTCCTGCTCATTGGCCTGCCCACCATCCCCGTCATGCTAATCCTGGGCAAGATGATCCGCTGGGAGGACTATGTGCTGCGTCTGTGGAGGAAGTACTCGAATAAACTGCAGATCCTCAACAGCATCTTCCCAGGTCAGGACCCGCACTTGGTGTGCAAGACCCAGCATCTTTTTGACTTGTTTCTTATTTTTGTAACAGTATATTTATCTTCATACAAAAATATTAGCACAACTACAGCCTTATGTACAGTAAGGTGAACACAAAACGACTGCATCTGCACCAATGTACACATTAAGACTGCAGCAGTAGTAATAAACTGAAGGGAAAGCATAATGAACTGAGTGGCTTCAATCAGATTGGAGCCCATCTTTTTTTTTTTTTTTTTTTTAAAAATCAAGGATTAAAAGCTGAGAAAATATGGCAGAGTAGTCGTACCGCTCAGTAGCTTTACATGGTCAGAGTGGTTTCAGTTATTCTTTTGTTTGAATTGGTCACAAACTCTAGTTCATCAGCTTCGTCAAACTTGCACTTTTGTTTTTCTTTTAAAACAAATCTCAAGTCAGTTTAAATAACCCATTGACTTTCTGCTGCTGTTTGTTGATTAATGTCCGTCTAGATTATAGACATTATTCAGGTGTCCCCTCACTGAGAGAGGATCTGATCAGGATCAGAGCAGATAATCGCATAATAATCATCATAATAATAATCACCTTTATTTGGCCAAGTATGTTACACACAAGCAATTTGTTTTCGGTACAGAACCAAGGCAGCCATCTGCGGCTCCAACTCACCGATGGCTCTAACCACCGGGGGCAACTTGGGGGTTCAGTGTCTTGCCCAAGGACACTTGGACTGCAGGCACCGAGATTCGAACTTCCAACCCTCTGGTTGGGAGACGACTGCTCTACCCACTGAACCCCCAGATCCGTGATAAGAACCAGAAGTCATGTCACAGTGAGCTACTGGTTGAATTGGCACAAGCTGTGGTGAAGTAAAAGTTGTTCTGCACCAAATATCGGCTTTGTTACTGCCTCTGGAGCTCGTGCAAGTGTTGCTCGCTCACCCATGCACAGTAGCGTCACCATTTTTAAACAAATCAGTGGGGTTTCTGTGACACATGAAAGTGTACATGTAGCTGAGGCTCAGCTACAGCTGACTGACTCATGTCTCCACCACCCAAAAACTACATTTACACATATTTGCCATGGCTCATCCATGCTGGGCTCTGTGTTCTCTTCAGGGATTGGCTGTCCAGTTCCTCGTATCCCCACGGAGGCCAGCCCCCTAGCAGACCACGTCTCAGCCACACGAATCCTGTGTGGCGCCCTGGTCTTCCCTACCATCGCCACCATAGTGGGGAAGCTCATGTTCAGCAGCGTCAACTCCAACCTGCAGAGGACCATCCTGGTGGGTACGACACTCATCAGCCCAGTTAAGATGATAGGCCGGAGTGTATCTTTGACAAGTTGTTAGTTACATCTAGCTTGTCCCACAGTGGTGGAATTATTTCAGATTAACCATAAATAATAGCATCATACTATCATCAGCCCAAAACAAAGTCCGTTATTTTCATTGTAATACAGTCACAGAACACGGCAGGATGACAAGTGGCCTCGATGGCTTTAGCCAGACTGTGGAATTAGCTTCTAAAAAGATCTTAAAGATCGAGTCCAAAGAAATTTTGACAGGAGCATCCAATTCACATGATTAATTTGGCATGGTTTTACGCCGGATGCCCTTCCTGACACAACCTTCTCTATTTATCTGGGCTTGGGACCAGTGCAGAAATCATTGACATGAATCCCCTGTGGCTAGATACACAACTTGACAGGAGCATATATAACCTCATTAAAATTAAATCAGGAGAATTGCAGCCTGCCTTCCCCTGTATTCATCTTGCTATAGGTGAGCTAAATATCTGTTCAGGGTTGAGGACTGCACACCAGGAAGCCAGGCCTGAAGGAATTTTCCACACCTTCATTCACATTTCCACCCTACAAACCCAAGTAAAATGCTTTAGAATACTCTTTACTCATAGCTGGTCAAGAGGCAACCAGGAAGATGTCTGTGGGACATACGAGGGCTGTCATACATGTGACAGTCACATGGAAATTAAAGCAGCTCTTTCTGAAGCCATGAGTGTGGAGAAGCTTTATGTTGCGGTGCATCTGTCTTCAAACACTACCTCAACAGCTCTTTTTCCCCTGACAGGGAGGCATCGCCTTTGTGGCCATTAAAGGAGCCTTTAAGGTGTACTTCAAACAGCAGCAATACCTGAGGCAAGCCCACCGTAAGATCCTCAACTTCCCTGAGCAGGAGGAGGCCTGAGGAGAGGGACGACGGCCGGATGAGCCACCCACCTCAGCAGCACGAAGGAGGGGGAGATGAACCTGTCAGGAAGTGCTGGTCAGACAGACTTTGGATCAGCATCATTTGCCTATTCCCCCACCCCTTGAACACCCCTCACCCCCGGCACTCGGTGCGAGGTATCTCGACCACCACCGCTACATTGTTTTTAAACTTCAGACACTTTGAAGATGGGCAAGACTGTTTTGCAGTTACATTCTCTCTCTCTCTCTCTCTCACACACACACAACTATTCCAAGAACTCATGCAGGGTGGATGTTTCAACAATCACAACACTTATTGTGAACTTGTATTTTAAAGAACAGTATAGGGCATGTGTATTTAGAAAGTTTTATTTTATTTGATTTTTTTTTTGCAGATTTGAAAAGGGTTTCTATTGAATGACGAATAATGTTCAATAATGTGGGATGTACTAATTAAATAATGTTTTAACAGTTGTCTGTCGTGATACAGGAGGCATTAAGGGAATATTTCTTATATAGTGACTGAACTATTAACCTAACCCACTGACCACAGATCAGATATTAGAGGTGTGTGTTTTAGAACCTGCATTATTTGAGTGACGTTTCATTCCTTTTCTTTCTTATGCCTTAGCAGTGTTCACAGTGATTGTCATTGTAGCTCCATGTGGTCTTAGTATTCACCCATCACAGCCCTCCAAGGTTTGGTTGAGCTCCATGAAACCGTCTTTACAAAATGTGACGATAACATGGATGTTTGTCCTTTCAGAATTTTTCAGTGACTGAATGTGATACTGAAAGCTTCAGGTACTTAGCATGTGAAGGAACCTTTTTTTATATGTCCCAACATATGATCAGACTCTTGTTGCCTGAATGTAACTGGGGACAGCAGCAATTAAGTCACTGGTACATTGGCATTTGTGGATATTAAAGGGACAGTTCACTGAAATGGCACACCATACTTTCTCACTTAAGACTAGTGAAATGTAGCTATGCAGTTTATGATTTCTGCTTCCACCCAGAGATGTGATTTGTATTATTTTTTAATTGCACTGAAAAATTACATTTTAATTAAAATAACCCTATTGATCATTTCTAATACTTAAATGCTATTAACTATGCAGGAGAATGCATTGGTATAGCAGTTAAAATCTCAAAGCCTGGACAAGGAATGGTACAGTGTCTGTGTGAGAGGTAGTTTCAGTGAACTGACTCTTTCACATAGCACCACAGGAAAGTAAATGCATTTGTTTTAAACCATTGGAGCATGTGATTACCAATTTAACTTTTCCATGTGGCAGAATTGCAGTTTGTGGGACAGAACCATGGTGTGGGTTGCTGTTTCCTGCCTCTCTGGGAAGTATGAGAAACTATAGTATGACTTCATGTGGACAGACAAAAGTACTACTTGAAATATTTAACCTGCACCTATAAACTGGACTTGCTTTATATCTATGAACCACAGCTTCCCCCTGTACATTTAAAGGCTCTGCCAAACGAGATGTGAACTGTGTTGTACAGTTATTGCTTCAGACTTTTGGGTTCTGTTGTATCCGTTCTGTGAATGTATTTTTCCAAATGTAGAAGTGCATGTGTTAAGTGCTGGGAAGGGAGAGGCTGCAGCAGAAATGCACACACCGTTCCATTAAACTGTTTAATTAGAAACAAAACAAACTCAAAACTTCAGCACTCATCAGTGGCCCATGAATTCAACCAGCCAAATCAGTCTTGTTGCCAGACATCCAGAATCTCAAAATAAAAATCTGATTTTCTAAATGTAAACCTGTCATTAGGTTCTTAACAGGATAAACAGTGTGAGGCCCACCCAAGTCTGATATGTAATGTTGCTAATTTTTTCCGTGAAACTGGCTTCGTCACACCCCCAGGCATTGAGCTACTGCCTGTGGGAGTCCAAGACGACTGCTGGTTGTCTTTGGGTCAAATGTTTTTACACAGTAGCACTTGGTAATGAAGGGCCTTAACTGTAAGTAACAAAAAAAATTTTGAAATGGTTTTGATCTGACATAGTAAAATGCTGGAAAACACTGGGCAAGCTTTAGATAGGCCCCCCCTTCTTATTCTGCCCCATACTTTTCCCTGTCCACATCATTAAGTTTATTGCTTAGAGAAGTGCATATATTCAGAAGAAAGTCCAGAATGGAGCTTTTCTCCAACCCCCTTCTGCCATCAACCTGAACTGTCTCAGAGAAAAAGGCTAGCTTTACTGGAAGAGCCTAAGCTCAGTCATGCAGTCTGGGTGGGTGACAGGGTGAGATCCTGGAGCATTTTACCCTGGATCAAACAGGGAGCAGCCCAGTGCAGCTGCATACAAATAAACCGATTCCCCTTGGAAAGGCACAAGCTGCAGAAAGTCTCACATTCAGACAGAGTGCAGAATGAAATGGGGGGGACTATTTTAAAACAAAACTTGAAGACCAATAATTTAATCACATTAAGTGAACAAGGAACTAATGTAGATGAGACAAAAGCTGTTTATTTCAAATCGATCACTAATATCTAATGTAAAAAAGAAAAAACAGCATGGAGGTACCCCTGAGATCTCAATTACATACTACTGTAAAATGAAGTAAAATATAAAAACATGATTCGTGAGTGGATCTCCACGATTATAGCAATTTAAAACAGCTTCTCCAAGGGTCCCAACATTTTACTAGTCTACAAACAAAAGCATTTCAAAACCTGTGAGGATTAAAACTAATTATAAGGCAGTTATTTGTCAAATGCATACATGAGAATAAAATACTCCATCTGAATGAGCACATTTCCTGACAGTGTTTGCAGGAGCGTTATGGTGCCTCAGTTACATGGCGAACACCAGTCTGACAGATAAAACCTTCACAGAAATACTATCTTTAATCTCTACAGCCTCCAGTTCATCACAAACCCGCTATCAATTTCCAAAGCAGCATATCTGAATAACAAATAAAAAGCCTCCTACTCTGAAGCTTCTGTAGTATACTGGAGCCCCTTTTTTTTTTTTTTTTTTTTTTTAGGTCTAGTTCCTCTACAACAGTCTACACAGTATTGTAATGCGTGAGCATGTCATCTCCTTTTGGAGACTTTAACATGAGGTGAGCCTGCTGTGACCTCTATCATCACAGCTACGTCGACAACCACGGCTAACTTGGTGATTCAAATACACGCATTTGTTTCCACAGTGTCTGATAGTGGCTCCAGCCTGACAGATAGTGTCCACACACACGTTCACATGCACCCACACAAAACACATATGCTCATGCAGGCTCAATCAAATGAAAGTCTGACAAGAGGAGAAGGGAGGGGGTGGTGTAGGTGGGAAACTGAGCATGGTCCCTCAGCGGTCACCTTCCCCGGCGCCACCATGCTGCTGTGTTGACCTGCCGGTCTTGCTTACAGTTTGGCGGCCATGAAGTTGATGTGAGGCTTGACCAGGGGGAACAGAGGCAGACTCCTCTTGAACTCGGTCATGTCCTGAACCAATGTGGGCTGGGGGGAGGCAAAAGAACCAGTAGGTATTCTGCTTTATATCTATACAAGTATAAGACGATTTACCATAAGACCATCTAATTTTTATGCAACCCTCACTCATTCAGCCAGGAGCAGACGTGCATTTGGATTGGGGATTAATGCACATTTGGTGGTCTAGTGAGTCTTTACAGCTGCAGCCACATCATGCATGCAGAATTGGGTCAGACTAAACTAGAGTGTACCATGAACTCACTGTAGTAATGAAGGAGCATGTCCCTCAGTGCAACGTGGTTGTTCACTGATGTAGTTCTAACAGTTTGTGGATAGCAACAGAGTAGAGGTCTTCACAGGTCCACTCAGTTCCGAGAAATCGAAACCTGACTCAGAATCTGAGCCAGGTCAGGTTCAAATTTTGATCAGCCTAATCAAGTCGGGTCTTGGGTCTGTATGTCATTATATCCAATACCCGAGTGGATGCAAATGGAACCATGAAGACCTCTACAATGGAGCTCTCAAAAGGACTAAGATACATCAAGCTTTGGATAATAACAGCTGAGATCATAGCTGTTAGTAGAATGGAATTATTGAGATTGGACAACAACTACAGAATATCACCAGGCTTATACAAGTCTCCTTTTGGAGATTTGAACTTTGCCTTCTGGACTTAAATTGCCTCATTCAAGTTTTAAAAATATCAGAACAAAGTAAACATTAGGAAAGCAGGAGCATTATGCAAGAAGCCTAAACAGAGAACATTACCTGTGGGAGGGACGGAGCAGGGGCCAGATTGACATCATTCTGAGCAGGAAACTCCCCCACTATTGGACCTGGTACAACACACACAGTGACAATGTGTGTCAACATGACAATGAGTGAAGCCACTGCAGTGATGGCCATGCAAGCGGCATGTGTCTGTGGATACTCACAGGAGTCCATCTCTCTGGACAGGACGTGCACAGACACCTTGTGTCTCTTCGGGGCGTCAACTGTTAGCCGCTCCTGCACAGACAGACAGGTAGGTGGGGCATGACATAGATGTCACTGGGCAGGTATTTTTCATGAGAAATTGCATCAGTACTATGATACAGTTCATTATGTAAAAGCTCGCATAAATAGACATTTATATATGTTTGTTGGGTGGAGGGGGGGAGACCATCACTGTATTCAAGACTTTGGAGAAGAGCATTGCTACCATGCTACCACAGGAGAAGAAACTTGGTGCAGCTGTGTATTTTTCCATCTATTGTTTCTAGATGGAGAATTACATTCAACTGAAGATTTGGCTCATCTGCAGTCAGATCGCATCAACGCTGGCGACCAAAAATCGGGAAAGAAAAAAAGCTTCTGCAATTGCTGCTGATAGGACGTCAGGAGCGCACTATCCTGCATGGGGTGTGTAAATGTTTCTGCAGGGCTGAGATAGTGCCAATTCTTTTCAGCGGCCATGTGTGTTTGACCCTTTATCCTGCTTAAAGTAGGCTGGCTGTCATTATGGAAGCTGATATGCTGTGAGCACCCAGTGTCAGTGTCACCCCCACACTATGAATGGAGATGAAAGCTGGGAGGGCACAGTGAAGCCAGTCACGGTTAATACAACTCTGGTTATCTACAGAACATAATGGTATCATCAGACTCTCCTTTACCCCTGTCTTCTACATTAAAACCTAAATATGGGTATTTTTTTGCCAGATAACCAAATAATAAACCCTTGCAAAAAATTTGGTAAAATATATATTAATACAAATATGATGTAATACAAATAAACAGAATAAATTGCATTTTAAAATTATCTGCAGTAAACCAGTAATGGCCTGAACCAAGAGGTGAGTGTGGAAGTAGAGGACAGCGATGTGTGTCCCGCTGTATGTGGAGCATTCAAGGGAAGAGCCATCAAATTACCTAACATGGTACTACTTACTCTGTAGAACTGCATTATGTTTTCTTTTGTCAAGGTCTTCAGATATGACACTTCAATGTTATCTGCAACACAGAAGACACAAGTGGTAACATGATCCGATTCAGGCTCATAACTGCTGTAGCAGAGCAGGTCAAACACCCGGGGCTGCACACGGAGTTCATTTTAGCCAACGCAATAAGGCTGGTGTAAACCTGAGATTACTGCTGAGGAGGGTGAGCCTCTGTGCAATGTAGTCAGGGAAGCAAACTAAAAGGCCAGATGCCACTAGGGGGAAGCATGAACATTATCATTTTGTTTTATATATTTACTGGTTGGTAATTTGGCTGAAGAGATCAACAAGACAATAATACAGTAACAACCCTGCAGACAATGTTTTAAAACTGGTTTTGAATTATTTCATGAAACGGTGAAATTCCTAACTAGACTTATTCTTGTACAGAGGAACTACGGCATCTACAGTAACATGCAGGCTGAAAACAAGTGTTTTCATCATTGTATTATCTGTTGCCTTGTTCTTATTTATTTGTCTCCTGATTTTGTTTTTGTAACAATGTACCTTGTTAACAGCATTGCAAGGAATTCACTGGACTGGATTTGGAACTGCAAAACAATGCACCACTAGGAAGACTTTTCAAATCAAGGGTCTCTACTGCCATGAATAGCCTGATGACGAACCTCTTTCTGCACAAAATATGAGACTAATGAACCAGCTAAGGGAAACCTGACCATCAAGCAGCTCAGTCTCACAGACTGTGTGGAAGTTGTCTAATGATGTGTGGTGCATGTTTTTCTATGCCCTTTGTAGAGAGTGTGTTAGCAACCCTCACTAACACACCCTCATTGGTTATCAGTAATCACCACCACTTCCTTGGCAACTTTTCAATGTTACCATCACTCTGGGCTTTAGGCAGATTACCAGTGAAACTGGCCCATTACAACGCATCATGGCACTCAGGAGTGTGCTGAAGGAGAGAAGTGTGGTACGGCTGCAGATTATTCCAGGCTTTAATCGAGTGCAGTTTGTGCGGCTTTAAGCAGCATCCTGATCAAATTAGTGATAACTTATATTTGACTTTCTCTGTAACACAGGCTCTTCCTAACAACTGGTAGATCAGAGAGGGCTTCACCTCTGTCAAAATTATACTGCTGAGAGATGATCTCTCCCCAGTACTTGGCGCACTCAGCAGACAGCTTCTTAGGCTTGTCCAGGCGGCGGATGGCTAGGGCCTGGATGTGTTTCTGGAAAGCTTCTTCATTCATCTCCTCCAGAGCCTTCTCCATGGTGCAGAGAAAAGCCTCCACACGGCTCTCCAGGTAGTGGGGCGCCTTCTCCGACTGGATGATAAAGCGCAGACCTTGAACTCCATTAGCCCGCCGGGGCCCGCTGAACACAATGTAGCCTGGGGTGTGGAGAAAGGACATAGCACCTGAAGTTTGTGCAGAAACACTGTCCAAATGGTTAACTTCATCACCTTATAATCATCTACGCAAGCCTGTTAAGACTGGAAAAAAACTTAGAAAAAAATCAACTGGACTTAGATTTCTAGATCGAAGACGTTTAACCTCTCATCCTAGAGGCTGATGAAGCCCTGAGGTTTTTTCAGTTTACTACCTGGATGACTGAGAATCTGCACAGACAAGCCTGTTAAGAGTTTCAAAAACATTTTACAGGGAGGACTTTGTCAGGCGTTTGTCTTCTCACTTCATTCTTACCTTTCTCTCTGTATTTATCTAGATATTATTAGGTCTGGCACATTACAGCATTGCTTCCAAGAAAATTTGGCTTACAGGCACAACCCATTTATTACCAAAGGTAAAGTGTACCATGGCTTACAGCACTTTATACACTTTACTTACACAACTTCTAGTCCTTATAGAACAGTATCTTATTGGTAGATTAAAGCAACACCATTTTCAAAGAACTTGAAAGCAATTTTAATGAGTGAAAACCCTCTCCATGTAATTTTCGACACCCTGCGGGCTCACCCAGCTGTTCTTTGGTTCTCAGTGTGTTGAAGCATGGTTCAGAGATGATCTGACAGAACAGCTCCAGCAGCATGTTGTCATGGGTGGTTTGCATGTCTGTCTGGTAGTAGATCTCAATGCCACAGTTGTTGTGCACATCATTCCTTTGCTGATAAACATACCAGCCACCTGAAGGGAACAGAGGAAAATGTGTCATCAGTAACTGTAATCACTCAAAGTAAACACATTCACTGTGAAATGCATTGTTGAAGCAGCAAAAGGAAAGGCTCCTGAGCTAGGCATGAAAAACCAAACGAACATTTTTATGCAGATTAAAAACTAAAGATAAGAAAATGTATTCTGTGTGTATACAGTAGGGAAATAAAAACCACACACTTCATTGTTCAATACTGATGTAACAGCTGACAGATCGTGTGTTTTAGCAGCTTTTGCTTGATGTATTTCTCTAGATCGGTGGAGCTCTGGTTAGAACTAGTGTGAACTTTCATTGTCTTGGTGGATTCTGTGGAATGTTTTATGCACATAGCTCCAAAAAACTGACTTGAACCTAAAACAGACTTCAAATGGCAGCTAAGGGCATAAAATGCCAATGATATGCCAGCAGACACACAGACAGTGTAGACAGCTGGATTGATTAATATAGCAGCTTACTGGATGCATGGCACATGCATCTCAAAATGCAACTGTGCGCTTTAATCTGGCCCATAACAATCCTGTCAAATACGCCTGGATCGGCACCGATAGTTAATATCATATCAGGAACTCTCTAGTATACAGTAGGTATTTTAAATTTGCACTGAAGAAGAAAAAAAAAACGCAGTATTCAGTAATTTCTGTAGGATGACAGAACTTTAAATAAGCATTTTTATTTCTTTCTGGAATGCATGTGTATATTTAATTTAGATTTTATAGCCTGTGAAAGTTCAAATGATTGTGCTGAAATTAGCTGAAGTAGTTTAAGGTCAAATTTCATCATCTGAAAATCATCAGTGAACTCAGATAGCACAGAAAAGAATTTCATCAGCCCTGTCGCCCCTGCGGGGCAACCATGGTTCAGTGGGTAGAGCAGTTGTCTCCCAGCCGGAGGGTGATTGATTAGCTGGACATGTGTACATCATCCATTCTGTGTGCATAATCAGTGCTCTAAGGAGCAAATTGCACAAGTGAGGCCTCCCAGAAAAAAAGCAGAGGAGCAGTTAAGCCTGAGCATAGTCCATGAGGCACTGATGGGTATTATACAGTTATATACCAAACTTCAGACAGAGGACAGCAGTGACACTCTCCAGTGCCTCCAGACTGGTCTCCTCCAGTCTGATATCTGTACTTTCAACACTCCTGTGGAGGAACCATCCGTTCTAACATGGGGAAAACCAAGCACCTTTTACACTCAGTTTCAGTTTGAGGCCACTATGATTAAGCTCACTTCATGTCCTTGTGCTGTAGTCCTGCTCAGCATCTCACTGGCAGCCTGGAAAATCCCTCAGTGAGACACCAGATGTCTCCAGGTGGCTCCACACAGCTATGGCCTTCCTCTTCACATCACTCAACCTTTTTAACATAATCAGAAAGGCAGTGCAGGTGCTCTGTGTGTGTTCATCTCTGAGCTGCTGAGTGGAGGGTGTGAATGCCCATTTCCACTCAGTGACTATCATGTTTCGCTGAGGGAAATGAGGGATGCTGAATTTAGTCAAGTCTTTACAAATTCAAGACAGCATCACTGATGATGAGGACAGGGGTATGGGCCAAGGAACTTTCAGCATGGTCGCCATGGAAACAGGTGGACAGTGATTAAGACTAGTGTGTGTATGTAGTGTGGGGAAGCACAGGACCTACCATCTGGAACCTGCACCTCTCTGTAGCGAATCAGCTGGCTTGGGAGCAGGGGCTTCGTGTGTGCATGCTCAATGAGCGTGTCCTCCACCATTTGCATCATGCCAAGAGCAGACTGGAAAGATTGCAGGGGGAGGGGTTAGTCCACAAAAGCAAACAATATTTAGCTCATTCCAAGAAAGTAACTTTCTGTGCAGCATACTTTCTATCTGGCTTCTATATCAGTTAGAAATTTCCTATGTTCATACCTGAGAATTGATCCTGACACTACCCAAGAGACTGCATTAACCTTTTCCACCCTCTGTTTGTATAGCTAAGTATTGATGGTACACATGGGAATTCCATGGTTCTCTACCTACACCAAATAACTACAGAAGCGGTTAGCCAAATATTCCATAGTTAGTGGATACTGTTCCACCAGAGTTTTTTTTGCCTGTTAAATCTGCAGAAAAAAAATCTCTATGAAAATATCTAGAGCACTGTATGTCCCAGAAGCAATGTACTGTACTGCTTAGTCAGAATAATCATGGTGGGTTTCATATTTTCTTTTAGTTTGGCAGAAAATAAGAGTTCTGTAAACAGTCAGACGTCACAGAAGCACATATACCACACAACCATTGAGATAAGACTAAAACCATTATGTTTAAAAATGAGAAGATCTATTTAGTTGAGTTGTGGAATATTCAAGTGAAATGAGAGGTACACATACCCCATGGCAATAGGGTTTTTTTTTTGCCACCAAACAAAAAAAAGCAATTAAGGCCACATCCCCAATAGCTTTTCCTAATTAGTTTGTTAGATGATCTTTTTCCTGCCCTCTTATTGGCCTGCTTTGTTAAAATGCACAAGCACAAATATCTTGTTCAAAATATCCATCACACAACCTCATATTACAAGGCTTCTCTGACAAACATGGTCAGTTTTGCCCCTGCCATTACAGAGGCAGATCGACACTGTAGCTTGATGATGGTGAAACGGATCATTACTCCTGCTGGAAAAACTCATTATTCTTCCTCCAGACTGTAATTCTGTCATCATTATAAGATGTAAGGCAGGTGCTGTGATAGCTGGGACTTCATATAAACTGCAATTTGATGGCAAGATCTTTATAGGAGGTTTTCAACAAAAAAAAGCTGAAGGTAACTGGAATGTTTCATAAGAATAAAAGCACATTTATATTCACTAGGATTTTTCATACATAGAAAATTACAAGGCAGGTGCCTTCATCAAATTTTATACCACCTCCAACTCTTGACAAAACTCTGGCAGATGTCTTTATGTAAAATACAAATTGCTGTTCAAACAGATTGTTGTTTCTTTTGCACCCAAGCATGTTCAGTTTCATAAAAAAAGTTTTGTAATTTAACAGTGCATCTCCTCAGTGTAATGTTTTCAGCATTACAGAGAGGATTCATACAATCAGTGGTTACTATACAAAGTGAGTTTGTGAGAAGGGCACAGGTAGTGATCTTAATCAACTTAGTTGTTTATTAAATGTGTAAATTAATACATTGCTTTTATATTGTATTTAATTTAATGATGAACAGGGCATTTTACATTTTTTTATATAAAAATAAAATGCTTTAATGTGATAATTCATAATTATAAGAAAATACACTTCTTGTAAAAAGTGTTTGCTTGAGCCAGTGAAATGCATGGTGCAGGTGTACATGCGCGTGTGCACATGATGAGGACCATACCATCCCTGGCTCATTCTGAGTCAGGAAAACACCATAAGACCCTTGATATGAAGGGAAATCTGTATAATTGCAAATTTAGAAATCCATAGAGACAGAGAGGTAACAAATTTCCCACAGCTGGTAGTAAAAACAAACAAAAACTGTGGATCCATACAAACCTCCTTGGTGATGTTGCCATGGAGAAGTGTTTCAATATGCAACCGTGACAACAGCTGAGGTATGAAGGCCTTGAGGCGTGGGAGAGTTACATCTGGAAAAGAGATCACACACAACACCAATCAAACAAAGACACATTTCAGGCTGCTCTCAAGACTAAATCAGTAAAATAAATAAATACATGAAACAGAATAACTGCTGTGTGTGCAAGTGTCACGAGCAAGACTACGGTGGTCACGCGTTAAGACAGTTGTGCTCGGTAAAACACACTAACATTCACTCATGCGGTCACAAAAGTCAAGTCTGTCTCTGTGTTTTCTGGTCATTCTGAATTCAAGAAATGTTTGACCCAGATGCAATAATGACCTACTACAGCGATACACACACAGAATATCTAAATGATCCACAGGAACACCAACATACACACACCAGACAGGGGACCGCAGACAGGGGAAAACAGCAGGTTAGGACAGTGATAAGTCAACAAGCCATGATAATTGGAGGTCCTGGTGACTGGGCTAGATGCCCTGACACTGCAGATTAATTGACTCAGGTGAATCTAAGGAGAGATGTGTAAACTTCCTGGTAAAAATATGACAATCTGCCCTTCAGATTCCAGACTGGTGCTGCAGACAGCTAGGGAAGCATGTGCTGGAGAACAGCCTCAGCATCCAAATTTAAGGAGGAAAAGGAGAAGACTATGGGTAGTTTCTTATATGATCTTTCCTCACTCAACCTATAAGTGATTTCATTCGAGAGAGGACCGAGGACATCCCAGGACCCTTTTATCTGCTCTGAGTGAGAAGGCTGAAGGAGACATGAGCAAGGATATACAAGACCACGCTTTCACAGAAATGTTTTGTGGACACACATGCCACTTTATTAGAAATAAGTTTGTGATTAGATGCTTCTGATGAAGGATCAGAGGAATGGAGGCCTCATGTCTCAAAAAACAAAAAATATTCTTGATTATTCTCTCCTTGCATCTTTTTCACACATTTTATATGCATGGGACTAAGACACAAGGGAAAGAAGCTAATGAGGGAAATGGGGATGCATATAAGAGACTTGGGATGTTCCCCAATGTGTGAAAATGTTGCTCTGTATTGACTGTATGCCAAACACTTTAAAGTTCAGCTCAGGAACGCAAGACTATCAAGCAGTGAAACGACTTGATGCATTTCAACTAACAAACCACCCTACACTTGTGGCTACAGCTATTAAATTATTCAACCTCATACAATTCGCTACTGTGCATAGCCCAGGCTTCAGCTTAAAAAAAGGGCTTCAGTATGCATTTAATATACACGTCAGTAAACAGTGGAAACAGGGCTAATTAGCATTTTGACAGAAGTGAAAAGAGAAAGAAATTAACAGCACAATCTCACCATCCAGAGCTTCTCTGAGCTCATCTTTGGTCCAAGCAACCTCGGTCATTAGTAGACGGAGGTAGTACATGGCGTGCTGGTGAGGCTGCTCGGCTCGGAAGTTGTTCAAAGACCTCATGTACTGCAGGGAGAGAGAGAAGACAAAATCAGTTTAACATCAATATTTAGAAAAGTACATCAAAACTACTGTTATTGTTAGTTTACAGTTGTGTGTTACAAGGCAAAGTAAAAAAGGTGCTCACTATCCAGAAGTTAAAGTCAACTGTTAAACAATTTGCTAAAAGTCTTTTTTTTGATTGATCATGATTATAAATTCATTCTGATGATGGGAGTTGTAGTTAGAGATTACCGCTTCCTTAATGATGTCAAAACGCTTCTC
>NW_018127883.1:8078440-8086894 GCF_001952655.1 Monopterus albus | reverse complement strand
TATCATTGTACCCCTTAACAGACAGCTGCACCAGACAGAGATAAAGGACAGTGGTGGGTTATCAACAAGCAGAAAGCTAGGGTGAGCTTTGGATGATCACTGCTCTTCCTAAAGTGTCTGACAGATCATGCTGCAGTTTGACCCATTTATTTATAGTGTGTGGCTAAGTACAGTAATTACTGGCTGAACACATGATTGTCAGGAAAAGCCCATCCCTCCCCAGCTAAAATGTTCCAGCAAACTTAAACAAAAAATGTGGAGGAACGCATGTTACTACTGCAAACTAGGGCAAATCCTGACAGTGCAGTTCAGTTATGATAATAATGTGCAAACGTCACAGACATCCTGTTTTATACCATATTGTGTCTGGGCACAAACACAGTTGCAAGAGGAAGTAATGGTACCGTTTGCAATTTCCTGGCTTTCTGTATAAATTGGCCATGAAATGTGATCTGATCTTAGCCAAAGTCACACATATCAACCAACATGATATTTCTAAGCTGATAAAAACAGTCATGATATTTCATGTCTTTATTAAACACACATTAAACATACAAAGTGATGGTGGAAAAAGTAATAACACTTGGCTTCTGATGTCACTAAACGGGTTTTAGCAAACCCGGAGTCCAATCAATGAAACAAGAATGGAGGTGTGATTTAGAACTCCCTTAACTTATGAAGACACTCAAACAGTGTCAGTGTGCTATTCACAAACAGCTTCAGCTGATGTGAGCCATGCCTTGCAAAAAGAAAGACCACTCCAAAGGCACAATGCAGAATACTCAGTGAGGTTTTAAAAAAAATAAAAAGGGGGGCCATTAGAGTAACAGCTAAAGATTTGAAGGATTCATTGGAGTTGGTTAACAACTCTGTTCATGAGTCAACCATACACTAAATATTGAACAGGCATGGTATCCATGGCAGGAAACCACAGAGGAAGCCACTGCTCACCAAAAACAACATTGCAACAGGCCTGAGGTTTGCTAAAGATGACCTTGACACTCCACAACACTACTGAGAAAATGTCCTGTTGACAGATGAAACGAAGGTAGAACTGTTTAGAACTGTATTCAGATGAAACGAAGGTAGAACTGTTTAGGAAGAGAATACAGCACTACGTATGGTGTAAAAAGAGAATCGCATACCAACATGAAAACATCATCCCAACAGTGAAGTACGGTGGAAGCAGCATAATGATTTTGGGCTACTTTGCTACTTCTGGACCTGGGCCAGGACCACTTGCCATTGTGGAAGGAAAAACACTGTGGCCATTACTCTTTCCACCGTCACCTTGTATGTTTAATAGGTGTGTTCAATAATGACAGGAAAGATCATGACTGTGTTGTATCAGCTTAGAAATATTAATATTTGTGACTTTGGTGAAGATCAGATCACATTTAATGACCAATTTATGCATAAAACCAAGAAATTGCAAACAGTGCCATTACTTTTTCTTGTGACTGTAGGACTATAAAACCACCTTCAAATATCAATTTGTATAAGATGCTTCATATTAGGAAGCATCAATTCATCATCTCCCTAGTGCAATCATACTGCCCTTTAGTCCCCCAGGAAGACAGAACTGTCCTAAGTGCTTGATGATGAGGTGTGTCTATGCATTTTTTTTTTTTGTGAGAAAGGACAATCAAGGTGGTTTCAAGCCTCCACATTGTAATGCTATTCACACCTTATGGCCCTTCATGATTCAGCAAAATCTCTGGATACATGGCCACACCCCAGACTCATCCCATTCCTCACCTCTCCCTGTCACCAAGTCCCTCTGGTGCCACCTGTTTTAGAGTAATCTCTTCCAGCATCATTAACCTTGACAAATGGCCAGCCAGCCACACCAATCCTGCTGACTCAGCTCAATTACACACAGCCCATCACACAACTACACAGATGGCCGTCTCTAAGGACACATCTCAATCATGAGTTCACTATGAGAGGTAGCTAATGAATGCAGGTTACTAGGTCATGTGACAAAGGGTGCAGAATGTTAGTACGGAAGGTAGAAAGCTGCAAAGAAAAAGAGCAAAACACCACCACAACCCAGCTTCATTCATAGGTAGGCTGTTACTCTGCTGTGCTCCCGGACACACGTACATAGTCACAGTTGAGCCAATTGCTGTATTCATAAGTTAGGCTGACTGAGCAAGTTGCTGTTACTTTAATTATGTATGTAAACTTCTTGGATACAGATCCACTTCCAATGTCCTTTATGGACTTTCATCAGCAGAAATGTGACTACAAATGTGTCTGAGAATCTGCATTTGGCTTTGACACGTTCATCTACTGTGTGCGTGACCCTAACACAACAGAAACAAGAGAATATCCTTCCTTCCCTTTCTGCTGCTCATTCACTGTCTCAATGTTACTGTAAATAAAATTTGAAAGTGAATCTGTAATCTCATTTACCAGAGTCCTTGGCTGGACCAGCCAGGGTTCAGTGTCAGCAGTTTTCAGTTTGCCAGTTTTATTGCTACAGGTGGCTCAATATGAAAACCCATTCAATGAATTATTTATGAAAAATACTACTCTCAAAAATGAAAAGGTTTTGTTCCAAAGACTTAATTTAAGGTGTCAAAGTAATTAAAAAAAAGAAAGAAAGAAGTAAAAATAAAATACCAGTAGTTTCAATACTTCCAGAGGACTGTAATTCAGTTATCTTACAATTAACATGTTGAGCTGGTGTCTCCCGGGAGCACAATCACAAACAGAGATTCCTATAAAACCTTCAGGTTAGCCAAAGAGAGCACACAGCACTTCACATAACCAACACCAGTGTAGAAAACCAAGCCATGTCAATGCCTCACTGTTGCCTCTACTCCAGACTTCAGATGGCTTACTTACAAGGATGGCATTCATCTTTGAGGCTACACCATACACCAGTCCAGCCAGGCGGGCTGCATATGTATACTCTTTTAAATCATCCTTCAGTAATCTGAGAAACAAGTAGGTCATGTTGCAGTGCAGAGGATCTGCATATAGGTAGCGACTAATGGTTGGGGGTAGGGGGTGGGATGGGGAAAAGAAAAAAGTTTGTTGGGAATAAGGGGTTGTCAAAAATACACAATACAAATATAAGAAAAAAAAAAAAGAGTATGTATATGCAGCCTCATGACCAACAAAGTCTCGCAAAGACTGGCATAAACTATTCTATCAAACCCTACCACAGCTACCACTCTTTTCAGATCAATCCTTTAAATGCGATTAGTGGATAAGCACTTCAACTGCCTAAAATGGCAAGAAAAACATCTGCTCAGTAAGTCGTCGGCATTTCGTGGGAGGTGGTGAACAAAGGGGAAAAAATAATGGAAAGTGAAGAAGAAGATGGCGATGGAACAGAGGCTAGACCAGCCAGGTCTGAGTCTGGGAGGTTTTGCAAATAATATGCATTAAGCATGTCTTAAACTACATTAGTGGGGGTCCACAGAAAAAAGAGAAAAGTCTCAAACTCTCAAGCATTTTGATAATATAGAAAACAAAATGTGATATACAGCTGTTTTCTGTAATTGTTTAATTTTATCATCCTATATATAAAACCTTCCAACCCAGGCCTGGTTGAGTCACAGTAGCCCAGGCTGAGAATGACAACGGGCAGGGAACATAAGGTCTGGGATGCAGCAGTAGGTCGACGGCAAGGGATTTTGAAATACTTACATACATTCCATAGACGGTATTTTGCAGGTCATAGTTCAAGCCAGCTAGCTCGGCTGCATATGCATACTCGTTGAGGGAGTCCTTGAGGAGCTCCAGGTATAAATATGCCATGTTACAATGCAATGGGTCCACATACGCAAATGGACTGCAGAGAAAATGGCAGTGATCAAACAAAACATAGAAACAAAGCATCGAGATACTGTATTAGTCATATTTTCTCACAGTAGGAGTTGTCGGCACTACTAGTAGGAAGGGTGTGGATATGTTTCAGCTGTCAACTATTAGCTAAACCAAGCCATGTGTTTAGAAGGCATCATGTTCATCTTCAAAGTAGCTGTGTGGCTGAGATTTACTTTACTGCTGCTGTCTTGTTTTTGCTTTCAGCTAAGATGTCAGGCCCTCAGTCCTTTCTGATCTGGTTCATATGATGTGCCACTAGGGTTGTAAAGTTAAAACACTACTGATGTATCCCTGTGTACATGAGAATAGGTCTTGGTCATTGTCACTTCTCCTACTCTCCACACAGACACTGACAAACTACACAACTCTCGTTCTGTAAAAACATCCACTCCAAAGTTTGTCTGAGGCTCAAATGCAGCTTCAACTGTCCCACTAATCTAATTCGAGTCGCTATATTTTGGTATAAGTTAGTATATTTTTAAAAAATGTCCCTCTTTTATTTCCATGGACGGTACCATGCTGTGCTGCAGTGAAGAGATAAGTTATAGAAGCAGTGTGCGAGTTCTATTACCAGCAACTGGCTTTTTACCCATGTAAACACAATCAATATTACAGTCTCTTAATTATCATTAGATGTTATATTTGCAATATAATAGCATACACTAACATTTGTTTCTATAAAGCTGAGTCAGTGTCACTGTTCCACTGTAGGTGAACTGCTGACTGTCATCAGTGTGGCTTACACACAGGTACAGTATCTTACGTTTGGTCAATTGATAAATAACAACAGGTTATTATTTATTTGCACTTACCCTCTTGTCAACTGTTACCTCAACTGGTGATGGCACAGCCGTGCATAATTTCTCTCACAGCACATCTCCTACTGTGGAAATGAATCCACATACAAATAACTCTGCTGACTTTGCAAACGGCATTGTTCATTTTGCCCCCTTCAGGATCTGTGCAAGGCTTTTTCCCATTGCTTGTTTCTTTCAAAACACGCTGGATGAATGCAGATGTGAACCAAGTTCTTCAAGTCAAGTGCAGATGAGGCAGGAATAAACAGGAGAAACACAGGAGCGCATAATCCAGAGACTGGAGCAGGTTTTACTGGTGTCCCAAAATCACAAACACAAAACTACTCCAGCTGTCAAGATACAAACAATGTTTCCACGTTATCTCTGAGCACAACTCCAGTAGTCAAGACCAGCTAAAACTTACACACAAATACCATAATGTATCCCTCCAATGTAACACAGCAAGGAACTGTCCAGGGAAATAAGAGGGAAATTTGTTTTAAACAGACTAACTTTGAAATATATAGACTCAAATTAGCTTAGTGGGACAGCTGAAGCTGCATTTGAAACTCAGATGAACTTTGGAGTGCATGTTTTTACTGAACAAGGGTTGTGTAGTTTGTCCATCATCTTTTCCACCATAGCAACATTCCAGATGGAAACATTCAGATTCATTGTGGAGAGTAGGAGAGACAACAACCAAGACCTATTCTCATGTAAACATGGATACATCAATATTGTTTTAACACCACCTTGAAAAATCATGAACTATTCCTTTAAGCTACTGTAAATGCAAAATCAACCCTTCCTCTAGATCCTTACAACTGTTTCATTTTTATAGAGCAGTTGCAGGGGTTCATGACTCGATCATGAATAAGTGGGGGGGGAACAGACCTACTGTACATTGATATTTTTTCTAGATGCTGCACTTTGTTGCCATTTACTTTAAAATATTGTTTAATAATGATAGTTTGGTAGTGAATCTGTTATAGACCTTGAGTGAATGTTTGTTTTTGAGAATTAATAAGAACTACTGAGGTAAATTTGATTTACTCAGTGTAACCTTTTGCCCAAAACTGCAGC
Organism: Monopterus albus; assembly: GCF_001952655.1. Taxonomy (NCBI): domain Eukaryota; kingdom Metazoa; phylum Chordata; class Actinopteri; order Synbranchiformes; family Synbranchidae; genus Monopterus; species Monopterus albus. Next base: position 8,081,171 of record NW_018127883.1, on the reverse strand, counting down.
TGAAGTATAAAAGCTCATTATTTACTCACCTGAAGAACTCAAAGTTCAGGCATGCCTTGGGCAGGAAGAACTTGTCATCCTGTTTGAACCACACCTTGCTCATAGCAGTGTCCTGGAAGAAATGAACAGCACACATGCTCTCATTTCCATATTCACAAGTCCAACAAAGGCACAGGTAAAACACAATGGGTTTTATTCTTTCCTTTAGAGAATATGTGTGATGTTGTTAATAGCTTAATCTTGACATGGTGGCAACGACAATACAGATTATTTAAAGCCTCATTCACAACACAACAACAGTTTATTGCCATATGAAACCAAAGAAATTTTTAACAGTATGCAGTAAGGCATGGACTGTGCTTTCAGGTAATGAATACTGACAATACTTGGGTCATATAGAAGTGTAGTAAAAACACTTGCCTTGATTAAAGTGGGGACTGATGGAGAGTCTTTCTCAAGAGAGTAAATCTCAAAGCTGGTAGGGATGAACTCGTTTTTCATGGGTAATTTGAACTTCCCATTAAGGTCTGCATTTGCCCATTTCTGAAATACAGGTGAACAATCAGCAAGCACCGTCTTAGAAAACTTAGCAGTAATCATACACTCATCACAAACCAGAAAACAGACTCCCAGTACTGTGTTATTTGGGTAGAGCACTATGATTAGAGTGATTGACCTTGATGATCGCCTCAGAAATGGCCTCCTGTTTGTACTGTGTGCCGTACCACTCTTCTGACTTGTCTGTTTGCCCTTCAAATGACTTTGACACCACTGCAACTCTGGGGAAAAAAGAACAGGAGTGATTGAAGTTGTGTTACATGGACATAAAAACTTCTCTGTCGGAACTGACTATATACTGTCTGTCTGTAACTACTCCATGATATGAGATGTGTGTTTTTCTATCAGTAGTCTATTTGGATTGCATTTGAAGAAACAGATGTCCATCAACACATCTGTCACAAATTAATGAGCCACATTAAGAATTCCAATTTGCCAGCGAGGCTGAAACCCCTTGACATGCTGCATTTAGAGCGTGGGTTTCACTAGAACCTAAACAAGTATTCAATCATAAAATGCCAATTAAAAGTTCCTGTTTGTTATACAACAAACTACTAGGATGCAATTAAAAAAGGAACAGTGTTTTATCATGAACTGTGCTTATAATTTCTAGCAATTTAATGATGCCACCCAACCTAACTTGCTATAACAACTTACAGCTGCTGACAAAAACCCTTCAATAAAAGGAAGAGACTGGCAAGGTCAGCCAACTAGCGCATGTAATCTCTTGCCTGGTAAGCATTAAGGGAGGGACAAGTCACAAGACTACACTTTGCTCAACATGGCTGCGGCATCCAATCAAATGAATCATGGTTAAAGCTACACTAGGTGCTAGGTAAAGAATTGGCTATTGCCACAAAACATGCCCAACCTCACTTCCATTTTCATTTTGTCACAGGTTACAACTTGAAAATAAAGTCTAACATGCAAGCAGAAAACTGCCTCAAAAGGGATATTCCCTTGGCTGAACCCATTCTGCAAAGAAAAAACAAATGTCCAAAAATGTGCTTTAGGGCTGCAAGTAATGATTTTTTTTAATAGTGAATTAGCTGATTATATTGAAGGACTGCGCAAACAGCATGGCAATTCTCTACATCCCTAGTTGATATACTGAAATTGTTTGTTTTGACCAGAAAACAGTTTGACACCTCTTGATATTTGGTTTAAAAAGACAGAAAACAAAGTAACCCACTGCTCATGTTTAAGAAGCTGAAACCAGAACATTTCTGCTTAACATGTCAATTACTAAAACTGTTACTGATAATATTCTGTCAATGACTGATCAATTGTTCCAACTCCTGTACAGTTTATTGATATTGATACAGTAACCCCTGCCAATATACTGTACATTTTCCTAGTTTGGGATAGGCCTATATCTTTAAATAAAACTTGTAAAACAAGTCAGTTAAATGAAATGCTATACTGGCCAATTTTTTTTTATATATAAAACCCTGCAATGACACTAGAATTTTCAAATCAGAAAACAAAACCTGATGATGTATTCCTGCACACACATCTCCATCTACTGGTATGACAAACTAATCCTTTGTCAGACTGCTGCAGACACCTATTTGATTTGATTTATTCTTTCAAGCATGTAAAGACAGTTGATATATCAACACACATAATTTTACACATATCCAACAAATGCTAATCCAATATCAATTTGCTTATACATAGTACATGCTTGAATGGAGTAGGAAGAAGTCAGACTTATCCAGTCCTACCCCATGACATCATCTTACCATCATTGGTTTGCAAGCAGTATCTCTACATAAATAATTCTCTTCTACACCACACAATATACTAAAAAAATGATAACAGAGTGTTAACATTCTTAAATAATTATCTTCTACACCACACAAGTAATATACTAAAGAATTATTACAAAGTGTTAACATTCATACACCACACCCACAATGTTCCATCTGGTTAATCATTGAGCCTGTTCTTGCATATATCTTGATTGACACATACCTTTTATTTACGTTTAAACTCGTCAATTCTATTACTATTTTTTATGTCCGCACTTAAATTATTCCATAGTTTTACCCCACTTATGGAAATACAAAATCTTTTTTTGGTTGTACGTATAGCATGAATTTTTAAATTTAACTGACCCCTTAAATTGTATCCCCCTTCCCTTTCATTAAATAGTTTTTGAATTCCACCA
>NW_018127883.1:8058036-8077036 GCF_001952655.1 Monopterus albus | reverse complement strand
TGCAAACTCGTTTTTATCTCCTGTATTTCTCTGGTCATGTCGTCGAGTCTCTTGTTATTTGTCTCCATAAGTAGTTGCACAAAACCTTTGAAGTTGTCTTGTTGTTGGCTCAACAGTGCGGTGTACATCTGCTTCTGCTGACTCAACATCTCTGTTACTTGCGCCGCTGAAATATAATCCTCTTCTGCTTCAACATCCTCATTCGCTTCTGATTTATTAGCTCTTTTCCCTCTTGGAGGCATTTTAATAGTTGTAGAATTTTTCATAGACTTGAAAATGTAGAAGATGTGAAAAATCGTAGAACAGACAAGAGGAGCAGTAAAGACGTCTGCTCTCGCTTGCGATCCGGAAATTGCAAGCGAGAGCAGACGTCAGATCAGTAAAACTGCCTGGCATTTTTAAGGCAGAAAACTGAAACACGGTTTCATCCAAATATCAAAGAAGACAAAAAGCACACAGTCACATAACAGGCAACAAAACTCATTTACTATCTGCAAGCACATAAGCCAATTATATAGTTACAGCAGATCACGTGAGGCACTGCTTTGGTGTTGCATAAAACGGCACACTGATGTACACTAAGACTGCCCTTGTGTTAATCACCAAAAAAAGGAAAATGTCACAATTATTTTGCATGTCCACATTACAAAGAACCTCTGTTTTTCTGAAACATGTCCAGAGACCAATGTTTTCACACTGACCTGACATGTTCTGGTCTCAGCTTATGCAGCACCATTTCAATCAGATCAGGTCTGAAATCCTCCAAAAGGTACTCTGCAGCGAGAACCTCTTCAATAGGATAATACTGAAAGACACAGATCAGAAAGCTGTTAACATTGTACTGACTGAAGTGGGAAGATTAAATGTAAAACAAAGGACAAAAAGAAATAAAACGTAATTCCATCACTCTTTATGAAGACAAAATTATTCAAAGTCTTTAACCACCACTGAAGGGGACTGACAATGACACTGTTAAAGCTCATATCTTTTTGGTGCATGGTGTTAAGAGAATAACTCTTATAAGAAAACATTTACTACACGTCACTGTGATTGAATTCCATCTCACAAGATGTGTGTATTGTAAAGACATCCTGCCCCTTGTTATAACTGAGGGTGGAAAAAAGTGCCAAACCTGGTGTAAGAAAATTCCTATAATTAGTAACCATTAGGTACTTAGGCCATACAGAAACTGTGGTTAACATAGAAGCTGAACCAAATTCTGACTCTGCTTCTACAAAAGCTCCGCTCTCTCACTGCAGAGTTAACAACAGCATCAGGCAGACTGATGACGACAGTAGGTACAGACGCAATGAGCTGCATCATGTCTCCCTGGAAACAACCTTTGCAGATGGAGAGGGGACCTACATGTAGTAAACCAGCCACTTTGGAAGTATAACCACGGGGTCGCTCCTTGTCCTTAAACCTGAAGGCCACTTTGTTTAAATCCTGCAGAGAGAGGGACAGAGGAACAGAGGATGTAACAGTCTCAACATATACACAATTGACAGTCAAAATAAGAACCAGATTTAGAAAGGACAACTGCACAGAATTTAATCCACGTTATTCAAGTGATTGTCTGTTTTTACAAACATTATTTTCTAACACTGTAGCACAGAAAATTCATATTATCCAGCTTCATCTGACATGGCTGCATTCAGCAGATAAGACCATCAAATTACCCCGCAGGTTTGAATCAATCTCAATGTCTCTGCTGCAGAATTAAGTAGGTCAAGTTTGTCCTGCCCCTCTGGCTGAGATGTTGTGGCTGAAGAGACAGCATTAATTACCTTGCACTCCTCAAACACCCACTCTTGAGGACCCTCAGTACGCAGCTTCTGGATGTACTGGAACATGTGCAAGATGATATCCTCAACGTGCACTGCAGTGACACACAAATTATGCTCACTGAATATAATTTACATTTAATTTACACACACACACACACTCAACCACACTCGGGAAAAATAACATGCAAATCACGTCTGCAAAGGGCGAGCAAACTGCATGTGCAGCTGGTTGTACTACTCACAGAGGCCCTCCTCAGTCAAGTCAACATTGATGATGAAGAACATGAATCCTCTGGCTCCTTCCTTTTGTCCTCCAACAAGTGTGTTCACCCAGCCTACAAATAATGATCAGAAAACATCTAAATAGATATGTTTATAAAAAAGAACACCAGTGTAAAGTATAGCATGATTCTGATTACTGCACAAAAGTAAATTATTGCCTGTTATTGTGACTGTAAAAAACAAACAAACAAAAAAAATGCTTTACTTTGTGTCCTACCTTTAGATTTTAGTTCAGATAACAAACTTCCAGGTCCTTCATGGCCAATCAGATGTCCCAAATAATGCCCTGGGTTAGACTTGTAGTACTTCTGGAGGTCTGGAATGGGGAAAGTTACATACAGGTTCCTGATGTCTTTGACAGGCACCACTTTGTAGAATTGCTGCAACAGGGATACAAAGAACATAAAAAATGAAGATACTTTGGAAAGTTATTAAAATCTTATTTAAAAAGCAATCTGATAACTCATGATGATGAGCTTTATCAAAACCTACTGTTTCATTCAAAAACAAAGGCAATGGCCCTAGTTTACAGCTCTAGTTTAAAGTGTAAGAAACACTGGGGAGATAAGCGGCTCACTCTGAGGTGTTCTTCCTGGAAGGGGTGCTCAGGGAATTCGGGGACAGGCACGTTCTTATTCTCTACCTCTCTAAACAGCTTGATCACCATGGAGGTCAACTCATCTAATGATTCTGTGGGTAATGAGAAAAAAAAACACACACTTGAACACAGTTTAGCTTAAAAGTTAACAGACAATAAGTAGCTTATATTATGATTCTGAAGAGACTGCCAATAATGTAATAATAATAATTTGTAACAATGTTAATGGAACAAAAAAGGTGCACCTCAACTGCAAGATTAGTGCAGCATACAGACAGTGTACATCACGGACATACAAGAGTTAGCTTCTTGCGCTGTAACATTAGTTGGAATATCCTACAACAAGGGTTTTTTGTGATTGTTGGGAGTATTCGCAACAATAAAAGAGTAAAGGATTAGGTAAAGGTTTAAACAGAATAGAGGATGGGCCAAATATAGTGTGGGGGATTGTTCCTACATGGATTTTTCCAGTGCCTAATGTAGATTTGCAACAGAGCAGAAAGAGAATGGACTGATAGGAAAGTAGATGACATTGGATACGTGGTACAAGATTATGTGTTATTGTGTTCATCACATTTAATGCTGCAGCTGGTAAAGGTGGGGCAAATGTTAATAACAAGCCAACTTGTATAATTATTTTACATACTGCTGGGTAGTAATAAAGTATCAGAACCAGTTATCTTAAATGTCTGATGTTTCATTGGCAGCTCAGTGAGCAACGGACAGGAATCAGCTGTTTGACTCACAGTGCACTGGAGTAAGAGCCAAAATATAGTGCCCCTCTTTTTTTTTTCTTTTTTTTTTTATTGTTCTGAAACAAAAATCACAAATCAATCCTAAATCAAAATGTGACAAGAATCAGAACTTAATCCAAGTGTGAGCTTGCCAAATATTCCCACCCATACAGTACAGCAAGTCATAACTAGTCTGTCTGAGATATTGGTATAATTACTGTAATGGCCATCTTTCAGAGACATGTCAGTAGCTGTTATTTTAGGTTGTGTAACATCAGCTCCAGTTTACTGGGAAATTTATTGTACTATTAGGTCATTTGTGTACCATATTGTTGTACTGTCTAACAAATGCTGCCATTAGGTAAAAGCTATTGTATCTTGGCAGTGGTCTAATTTGTTTATAGTAACAATACCACAATGGACTTGAATGACAAATTGCTTTATAATAAAACTTTAAATACTATGGTTGAGGCCATGTAACACAAGCCATACATGACTTGCAGTGTTTGTTCTCCTTTGTCATTTTTAGTAATTCACAAGTTCCTTGAGAGCTGTTATGGCTGAGTGAGGTTTTTAGAACATTTAAACATTACATTTGTAAGCAATTAACTCTTACCTCTTCCCAACACACACAGTCCCATGAGGTTAGAGGAGTAATATGTAGAGTGAAATTTCAGGAGCTCCTGGCGGATGTCAATCCCATCTTTGGATGGCCTGGTCTCAAGGGTCAATTTGTTACCTATAAGAATAATTAAATCAGCCCAATGGAAGCAGTATGTTAATTTCTTTTTTAACACACTCCTTTTCCATTATAAACATCACTGTCAGGATCAGGATCAGTCCCACTGTCAGACTACAAACATCTCCACATTCTTAGGTCTTCTGAGAACATGACGGGTTGATAAACTTTACTATCAGATTTCATAATGTTGGAGTGAAACTAGGTTATGTACATAAACAAGCTGCTTATCTGCCATTTGTGAATCAACTACAGCCTACACGTAGCACTTCTAAAGCAAGTCAGTTGTCAAGGTTTTTCTGAGATAGACAGAAAAGCAAAGCAATAATCTGGAAAAGATTATGTTGATCTGCTAAAAGACTGGTTGGCTTTCAGACCAGACTGAACCTCTTCTGTTCTTAACAGGAATACAGATTAGATATTTCAAGACTGCCATCAGGTGGCTATTTTGAGGTCAGAGCTTTTCGAAGTCCACTCTAATCTGGCAGGTCACCGAGACATGAAGTGAGCTCCCTTCATGCTATGAGATGTTAAATGTCAATGGAGTGAATCTGAATAGATGCAAATACTGTTCCTTTTATTTTATTTTTTTCAGAAAATTATTTTGTGAAGCAAAAACAAAAAGTGAGGCACCAACGCTGCTTAATATATTCAGCATTCAGCAAATGGGTAAATATTAAGTTGAATTAAGTTTCTCTGTACCAAAATGCTTTGTCTTCCAATACATAGGTGGTGTTAATATGAAGTCCATATTATTAAAGATATATTGTTCACTGTATGTCTTCATGGACACAGACTGATACAGATATGACAGAGTAGAAAAAATGAAGGATGTGATGATACAGTGGTAAGCAGGGATCTGGTGAAAACCCTGCAGAGTTTCTACCTGTTCCAAATTTACTGAAGGGGTGGTCTTTGTTGCCAGTGGCCTTCTCCAACTGAAATAGCCTCCAGGCATCATTCATCAGGTTCTTTTCATGTTCAGAATCCACCGCATTCACCTCCCGGTCCTTACAGCTCTCATCAAACAATGGGCACAGAAAGAACTGTGCAAACCTACACAAATTGCAAAGTGGCAAGTGTATTTACATTTACAGTGTGGTTCAGTATGCAGAACAAATGTTCAAATGTACACTAAAAGCACTTTAAATCTAAGTAATTTTTGACATATAAAGATTTGCTTTTTCAGTAGTAACCTAATGCTTGTTGGTGTATAGGACCATTTGTAGACACGAAAAGGGCATGAAAATGGTGAAGAAAATATTTGTATAAGTACAATATGAAAGCAGCTGCCATGCAAATGAGATAACGATAAGCAAACAACACTTTTAATGTTATGCCCATCATTTACTGCTGTAGATTTGAAGATGGATAACAGATAGCATATTGTCCCAAGTCATGTTTAAAGACATTGTTGGATCAGGCAGAAAATGTACTGTTTTTTTTTTTTAGATCAGTAAGAAGTTCTTTTGAAACACTCCCACCTTGCCCCTTGCTATAAAAATCTGATGACACCATAAGAGCCCTCTGGTTGTCATTCTTTGTAAAATGAACTTCAGCTCATCACAAAATGGTGGGTCTAGAAAAAAAAAAAACTCTGATCACAAGTAACCAATTGTGTTAACTGATTAAAAATTTGGATATCATTGCAAAGATATAGATAAAATAATGTGGCCAGCTAAGAGCACAGGGACTTTTCAGACATAATGCGCTTTTATCAAATAGGCAACATCATCAATATTTCAACATACTCTGCACTGTCCTTTCCTACCACTACACTCCAGATGGCCTTCACAATTCACAGGTGGAACAATTAGCCTATGCCACAAACAGGTGATTGCTTAGACCATCATTCATTTATAAGTAGGTAAGCTTATCCCCATAAGTTAAATTCTAACACTGCTCAACTGTCCTCTCCAAACCACCAAAGCTGACACAAGAGCAGTGCCCCCTGCAAGGCTGAGGACTGAGGATTGGAAGGCTCTGCTTCATGAAACAGGCAAGTGACAGACCTGCAGATAAACGCTGTGATGACAGCGTTGTGGATATTGTTACATCTGTCGACCATTTCTACAGTGACATCAGCCATTCGTGCATAACCTGCCTTTTTTTTGCAGCTGCACCGAGTGCAACCTTTGAAAAAAGTCATTCGCACCTTAAATACATACATTTTGATCACCTGCAGTCTGAAGCCCTGGCATGTAAACATGGTGAACAAAATACCGGACACCAGTTGAGTCTCCCAGGTTGTCAAATAGTTCATTTCAGGTTTGGTAACTATGACTAATATATACAGAGAACAAGTCATACCAAGTGCCAAATGCCAAAGTCCACACAAATTAATGCAGCTGACCTTACACACACACACACACATACACACACACACACACACACACAGTATCCACCTAAGCCACACATAAGATGTACTTATTAGACAAATTATTTTTCGTGTAGGCCATTATCAATCCAATTAAATGAACAGGAAATTACCTATCTAGTGCTCCTTGCAAGTGCTCATGGGACACATCAAAGTAATAGTTGGTATGCTCTCCACTGGTAAAGGCATTGGAGCTGCCTGCGTGTTCGCTGAGGAACTGGCTATACTCGTTTTCCTTAGGATACTTCTTTGTTCCCAAGAACAGCATGTGCTCACAAAAGTGCGCCAGGCCTGAGATGTTGGCTGGGTCTGATAATGAGCCTGTTAAATTAAAAAAGAAAAAAAAAATTGATTAAAACCTCACATTAATTTGTATCTCTTTGCACATTAAACTTCACAGATACAACACCATAACCTTTCACAGCTGGCCAGACCAGATGACCAGAACTGAGAGTGGAGAAAAAGCTACAGCTACATTTATATACAACACATAGTTTTTTAATCAACCACCTTAAATCAACACATAAAAAAGTTATCTTAATAATATGACCCAAATGAGGAGCAAGCAGTTAGCTTCTACTCTAAGAGACTGCTACAGTGTACTAGCCAGGCTAGTGTGCCAGTGTAACATTTCTCATTTTCCCTTCCTCTGATCTTTATAGGGTGTGGTAAAAATGTCACTGTGCACAAAAAACTTGGAAGTTTTAAGAATTTCATAATCATTTCTTTCTCCTAGAGTAAACACAACTAACTACTGTATTTAATTAGCCTGAAAGGGGAGGAGCGCAACATTTTTTTCTGATGTGTTTTAATAATAATGTGGCTTATTTCCATAGCCTACAGGACAGAGAATAGTTACATATTTTGCATGTCTTTTCCCTATTGCTTACTAAAACTGTATTATAAGTATCCCCTCAAGGAGGAAAGGCATATTAAAAAAATACATCACTACCTGGGAGTATGATAATTATGAAAGAACCTTACCGATGTGGACATCCAATGCAGCTGAGGATTTGTCTGTTGTTGGGTCACTGATAAGTATGGCTTTGAGGCCATTGGTGAACTCCAGGCCTCTGTAGACACGTTTGTCCTCAGGAGAGCGAATTATGTCAGTAACCACCCTCTTCACAGCTGGGTCAATCATTTTGACTGGCAAGGATGACACCAGCCTGCAGTATAGGGAATCAAACAGGTTAGATTTAGCATGACATGATGGCCTAGGGAGATTTTAACATTAAAATTAGTCCAGTATCTGTTTTGGTAAGGCACACCACACTTTGGGAACAAAAGTCATAAGTGACATTTGTGTACGATATATTATTCAGACAAAGATGTATAATAATACAACGTTTTGGCCAGAACCCAAGAAATAGCCCTCAGTGAAGTTTTAAATTACCTTCACTGATTTAAAAAATGTCACAATTCAGTCAACTAGACATTCATTTAGATTCTAACGTTATAGCCATGAAATCCAAGGGGCAAGTAAACAGTAAACCAGTCTTATGCTGGTTTACTGTTTACTTTACCCTTGCCCAGGTCTCTATTTTTAAGTACTCTAATTTTATTCCTATTATCTCATTTCACCCCGTGACCCCGTTCAGGGACTAAGCGTAGAAAATGAGATGAGTATCTCATTTCAATGAGCATTCCTTTGCCCATCTGCATTGTTTACTGCCCGTTTATACTGCTTATTTTGCATTATTTGCACTGTTTGTTGCTTGTTAATACTGCTTATTTTGTTATATTACACAGCCTTATGCTGGTTTACTGTTTACTTGCCCCTTGCATGGGGATATGTACATACATATTGAGAGCTGATGTACCAGAGTCAAATTCCTCGTGTGTCCGACACACCTGTCCAATAAAGCAGATTCTGATTCTGAAATCCAACTGGTAAAATCAGTATACGAGAGACTGCTGTAGCCCAGCTTCCAAAGAATGACGTTAAAAAGTTTATTTCGCTTAGAGAACACGATGTTTTGAACAACAGTTTCAAAAATATAACCAATTACCCTTTATATTAACTTTACTGATATAGTTGCTGCTTTAATACAGGGTCACCTAAGAGTTAACGTTAGCCAAACGAAAAGGTTAGCTTAGAAAAATGTATTCCTAACAAAATAAAAAGCATTTAAATCAGTTTGCTGTTAGGTAGTCAACTGAAAAGCGATTACGGCTACTCTGCAGTGAGTACAGCAGAGTTTAGCTATCAAAATCCGATAGCTAGAGAACATAAAATCACTATTCATAAAAGGGAAACTAGCGTTAGCTCGCTATCGTTAAGTCAGCAACAAAAGCTACAAATAGGTTCGCAAGCTGGGTTGATTTATGTACCTCTGTGGTAACCTTCAATTCTCCGCTGTCGTAAAAATGTATTATAATTACATAATATCAACAAAAGGGCCGCACAAAACGCATTTAGCTACCTCCATATGTTGCAACAAAGCTAACCGTTTCAGTCTAGCTTGATCAACAAACCGGTCCGGCTTTAACAACTCGAGCGGCTAATGTTAACCCTAGTTCACTTGCTAGCTAACTAGATTGCCGTTTGTTGTGAAAATGACTCGATTATTTTTATCAAGAAGTTATGAAATTTGCCTGACAAAACTTACCTAAAATTTTGGTTAAGATAGAAGCCGCTACCTACTGACTGGAAATATCTCTTAAACTGGGCTCTTCGGTTAAAGCACTTAAACATACTTTTTACCCATAGAAAACAAATCTTGGCTTTACGCCGCCATCTTTGCTCACATTAGACACAAGCAATCGAACACAAAACGGAACTTAATTTAGGTTATCCAATCTACAGTAAAATTTGCCGACTAACACATTTGATCACAAAACAAACATCATTATACTGATTATTTAAGTGACTGTCACGCGGAATGCTGCATGGCCTATTTTTTAGAATTGCGTTGTGTCATTGATTCTGATATCGATAAGGTAGCCTGTAGATTTTCATTGACGTTAAGCATGTCATCGGGTTTCAACCTTTGTCCTTTCTTTCTTTATACATATATATATGTAGAGAGAGAGAGAAGAGAGAGAGACTAAAGCTGGGTCATAGATTTGACCCCAAATATTAGATTTCATGACTAAAGTTTGTTTTAACTAACTGTCTTTACTATAGCTGCACTATGCTATAAATAACGTAATATTGCTAAATATAGCTATAGTATAATTATATGAAAGTGAAGTGGTCTATGCAAAAGAACCCAAAGACACTCACTTATTCATTATACAAAATGAAACATTACAGATGAATTTTATTTTATAAAAGGCCATGTAATCCATTTATTGTTGCACTAAAATAACTGATAATGAAAGCCATAAATATTGTGCATGCTTTTCGAATTTGTAAAGTTGTGGTTGTACAATGGCTGAAATCAATGCATCATATAGCCACTAGAAGGTGATAAATCTCTTTTACTTGTACATTACAATGACATTCATTACCGGGCAGCACAAAACCAGGAGATTAGTTAAAAAACTAAGTTATAATAATTGTGTAAAGATAGTATTAGACTACATAACAATATTAAATAAAGTACATAAATAAAACAGTTTTATACTTTTTTTTTTGTTTGCAGTTTCCAATTTTTCTAATGTACCGTTTGCAGTCCATTTCAGTTACTACAAAACATGGCTTTTATAAAATGTTCATTGACTTTAGCTGAAGAATAATTTGTGAAACTGTACAGGACATTTTACAAAAGAAAATCAGAGCAAAATGATATCAACATCTTTTATTAACATACTTTTGTAAAAAGGCCTTTAAGGGAGGAAAACTGATGGATAATCCTGAAAAAAAACTTGTTTTATTTTATTAATAATCAAATATTTAGATGGCAAATTGCAAATCCTCTTTCAGTTATGGTCAGATATCTTCCTAGCAAGGGACAACATATCAGACAGAGACCAAGCCTTTCCTGAAATAATGCATGTTTATTGTGGTTAATAGAAAAGTATATTTGACCAACAGGAGTTGCAGTAGGTTCTATTTGAAGATTTTATTTATGCACTAGAATCGATAGTATCAGAAATAATGGCGAATTGTTTTGGAGACATTGGAGTGTTACATTTCTCAAAAAATTAAGAGTAAGACAAAGGCCACTGGATATGAATAGCTGACTAACCAAATTATTGCATGTTCAAAAGCATGACTTCTTCTGATACAAAATGTCTCTATTACAGACATAAATCTCTTTGGGAATAAAAATTGTGCCTGCATATCCAAGACCAGGAAAAGGACATTTGCTTATAGTCTTATCAGAAATTTTACCTGTCAGTTTGAACATTTCTCATTACAATTACACATGACCTCTAAAATACACCTCTGATTGAATAGGCCTAATGTTATCTTTCATTTTTCAACTAACGACAAGTAATTTTAGGAGCGGTTTTGATAACCTTTAGCAAGTTATTTTAGGAATTTGAACATTTTAACCCTCCTGTTATGTTGCGGGTCAAATTGACCCACGAATATAACTGCTTTAAATGAGACAAATATTTGATATGACGAAATGAACATAACAGGAGGGAATGTTCAATTCGGCATATCAAATATTTGTCTCATTTAAAGCAGTTATATTCGTGGGTCAATTTGACCCGCAACATAACAGGAGGGTTAACATAAAAATCTGACAGGGCAGAAGTGGTTTTCTGACACAATAACAGTACATTTATTTTTGATTACAGAGCAGATTGTCAGATGATATCTGGAAAGGGGAAATGATCTTGAGTGCGATGTTCACGGGATTCACTCTGCTCCTCCTCTTTTAGGTGTTGATCCTTTACTTCTGTAAATTACATTGAACTGGACAGTGAGAGTAACAGACCTTCAGACAACCTGGAGTAAGAATGGAGGAATCCAACAACAGAAGAAAGCCAACCAAGAAAAAAGTTGTTGCAGTCGTGGGAGGTGGTTTGGTAAGACAAAAGTGAAAGTGCATTTTAACTTTTATGTACCTAATGTCACTTGATCTGTTGACAGCATTATGACTTTTACTGGCATAGCAACTGTGCTCTTATCGGGGTTCAACAAAGACAGGAAATGGAAGACATTCAATTCTGTACAATGTAGTATGGAATCTATTTGCATTTAAACATGTGGAGTAAAGAAAATAAGGTTACAATAATGTGTTTTGAATGGCTATAGGCCTACTGCCTATATAGTGTTAATATTGTAGTGGTAAGGGATAATTATTATCATGGTTTAGGAAGAACTCAAATCTTTTACCACTGCGTAAGTACTCCTTTACAAGACAAAGTCCTATATTAAAAACGTTACTTAAGCAAAAGTGTGTAAGTATAATCTGGGAAATGTACTTATAGTATTAAAAATAAAAATACTCAATGCAGAAATGCAGATTTTGTGACTGTTATACTGTTAGTGGCATTTTATTGTTGTAGTTGGTGCAGCTCATTTTAAACTATTTTGTACAAAGCTGCAACTAATAATGATTTTCATTATAGAGTAATCTTCTGATTAATTGATTTATTTACTGTCTGGCTTGTAAAAATACAGAAAACGGTGAGACGTGCCACTGCCATTACCTAGAGTCCAAAGTGACACCATCACACTGTTTGTTTTGTTTGACCTATAGTCCAGTCCTCAGAGTTATCAGCAATTATTAAAAGAAAAAGCAGTGAATTGTCACATATGAAAAGCTGGATCCATGAAATTCTTTACATTAATAAATGAAAAATTACTTAAATTTAATAAAATAGTTTCTAATTAATTCTCTTTGAAATGTTACTTTCGCTCTATGTACTGTTAAATAGTTGAATCTATAACAAAACATCTTCTTTTGTAAGCTCTTATATGTTTTATATGCAAAAATTGTAATTTGTAAAGTAACTAGTAACTATAGCTTTCAGATAAATGTATGGAAATGAAAACCACTGTAAACTTATGTATGACAATTTAAAGCACAGTGACTTTGGTGAGATTTTCAAAGACTTGTTCTTATTTCCCTTCATCCTTCAGGTTGGGTCACTGAATGCCTGCTTCTTTGCCAAAAGAGACTTTGTTGTGGAAGTCTTTGAAAGCAGGGAAGGTAGTATTCAAGATTTATTTTGAAGTCTACTTTTCCAAGAAAATAATACTGGCACAGCACTCTTCCCTCTTAGGAAATCACCCACCCATCAAATTTTCCTTAACAGTATACACACACAGGTAAATAGAAGTATTGCTTTGGTAACACATAACCAAACATTTGCTTTGTGATTTCGGTCAGATATCCGGAAAGCCAAAATTGTGAAGGGAAGAAGCATCAACCTGGCTTTGTCTCACAGAGGCCGACAAGCCCTGAAACATGTTGGAATAGAGGAGAAGGTATGGTGATTGAGTTTATTCACTGTTTAACTAGTCCAATGGAATGTAATGACTGATTCATTAGAAGTAAGAGCATATGTTAGTGAATGTACTGAACTATGTAAGCAAACAATTTGGCATACACTCATGTACATCATGCATGATTTCTACCCATGTTACACCCAAAAAAAAATTTTTAGCATGACAAAAAAAGCCTGGCCTACGAGGTTTTCACATATACTATACTATACTATACTTTCAAGGGCAAATCTGAGTGACCAAATGGACTAGCTGACTGACCATGCCATGACACCCACTTTTTCTACCCATCCATCCATAATCTATACTGCTTATCCTTCAGAGGGTCATAGGGGGGCTGGAGCCAAAAGTCATTAACAGTTGTAAACCACAACCTTACACAGAATTATTTAACCTTAATGGAAATACCTTTTCCTCAGATTGTCTCCAAGGGAATCCCCATGCATGCAAGAATGATCCATTCACTGCTTGGGAAACAGTCCCCAATCCCTTATGGCAAGAAAGGCCAGGTAAGGCTATTATTGGTGTAATCTGAAAACATATTTTATTATACAAAACACAAAGAGAGCCAAGATATGACAAAGTGTCAAGTTACCAATTGTAGGAGATCTGCCAACTACTAAAAAGTGTACACTAACATTTCTCTGATGCAAGACATGCACTCTTAATCATATGCTAGGAGAAGCTCCTGCAACATACCCATACAATCAGACAAGTAACAAACTGAAAAAAGTCTCAGTTAACTAAGCAACACGATAATGACTGATTCATTAGAAGTAAGAGCATATGTTAGTGAATGTACTGAACTATGTAAGTTGTCATTTTGACTTTCTGGTAAACTACTTCTTTTATAGGCACCCTATGTTTATAACATTTCTACTATTTCCTAATATTCTATGCACTGCTGAAAATAGAAAAAAGACAAATATTCTGCTACATCAGTGTTACATGTCTTTTTGGTTGCTAACATATGGTAAGAATTGCATCATGTATACTGCACTGATTCAGTCTGCAGATTAAATATTGATTTTTACTACTTCTGTTAGACCTCACATGCACCAGCATACTGTAGGCCCTTTCTGTGTGTTTCTACAAGCACCCACATACAGAGACACAAAGACACCGCAGTATGCATGTGCACACACATGTTAGAAAAAAAAGCTCAAGCATGCACAAAATTATGAACCGTCCTAGTGAAAGTGAAATCCTGTAGAATCATGACAGTATGCAGACACAAATCAAACCCAATCGGCTTCCTGTTCCTATTTGAAAAGAACAATAATACCTGTACTTCTGTTTGGGAAGTTGTAGTATCGGTAGAACTGCACTCTAATATAAATTGTTTTCCTTTCAGTACATCCTGTCAGTAGACCGAGCCAATTTGAACAAGGAACTGCTAACAGGTAAGAACATAAAGAGTGTCTCTCTGGACCTCAGCCAAAACAGCCTTGGAACCATTAATATGTAACATGTTGGTCTCATGTCTGCACGAGTGCCCACAGCACTTATAAAAAGCCTGTAAACATCAATCCTACGAAGCTGTACCTAGTAACATTTCTGTAACACTCACAACATGGCACAAATATGTTGCATGCTATTTGCTAGTGAGTTGAGTGACTGATACTGTCTGTGTGTGAGCTTCATGTGAGTCTTTGAACTGCACTAGTACATCAGGTGATTTAAGGGGATTTTTCAATGTTTGCCTAATATTTAATGAAGTACCTCTGTGTATACTTGGAGATAATGTGTGACAGCATGGGTCTGCCTTCAATTCAATTTCCTGTATGTGCTGAAAGAGAGGCTGACTATAAAGCCATCGCTTTTATCTGGGTTGATTGACACTCATGATGTGAACAGTGAGATAAAGAGATTTCTCGAAAATGTGACAACTTAAACACACGCAGAAAGCTAGATATACTGAGTGCTGTGGTGTGTTGATGAGATTTATGCATCAGCATGAGGCCATTTCCCTTCAATGGCAGATTGATTTAACTGCTGCCAGTCTGTGTCCTTACTTATTAGTTTCCTGTATGTTTTAATAAGATATCATTTGGGGTGGCTGTGGCTCATGAAGTAGGGCAGTTGACCAGCAAGTTGGTGGTGGCTTGACTAGCGCCAGTGCATGGCAGCCTGTCGTCATCGGTGTGTGAATGGGTGAATGGTGTATGATCTTCTGTAAAGTGTTTTGGCCAGTGCAACACACTGTGAGAAAGCGCTATATAAAATACAGTCCATTTACCATTTGTCATATTAACTTGCTGCTCTCATGTCATGATGCACCAGTAATGTATGCTGTTTTTATAAAATTGTACTACCACAGAAGCAGAGACATATCCAAACACAAAGTTGAACTTCGACCACAAACTACTGGACTGGAGTGAAGAAACAGGGCTAATGACCTTTGCCAGGTAAATAGTTACCAAACTAGTACATGTACAGTTTGCGCACCCTTGTACTTACATAACACACACAACATATATAACATATGGAGGGCATTCCAGGAGTAGCACTCTATAGACCATGTTCCCTCTTTGTTCCTGCATGTATATGCATGTGACCCAGTGCATTTTAATTGATCAGGGTCTGAGCAGATCAAACTTGATGTGTGACTTCTTAGTCTGGCTGGCTGTTCTTAACATAAATGTGAAACACAATTTACAACCTTGTCTGATCAAATGCACATACGTAAGAGCCTGATATTTGGGGTCAAGACTAATTAAATGTAAAAGACACTGCAACATTGTTTGTTGTTTTTTAAGTAACTGGAATGGTGTTTAAAGTAATTCGGCAATACTAAACATCATTATACAGTACATCCTGCAGGGATCACTGAATAAAATGATGGGGTACTAAGAAAATATTCAGATATATTTAACACTGAATTGAACAGATACACCAATGTTTTTACTTAGGTAGTTACTGTGTGCCATATGTTAACAGTATCACGGTTTCAGAGACAACCTGTAACTCCCATGCAGCTTCAGGTAATCCCTGTAACTCCCACTTTCTCCTGTAACTCCCATGCAGCTTCAGGTAATCTTTCTCCTGTGGCATATTGAGAGATTATATTGAGGAATACTGGAACTGGCTGCCTGAAGCAGCTTGTAAACACAATAAACAGAACACACACATTACAAAAACTGTAAAATGTGGTATACATTTTCAGAGATGCCATTATGTGTAATCATCATAGCTTAAGTAAAAATCAGTATGATTTAGAAATACCTTTGACCACTCAATTGGCATGTAATACAGATATTGTCATAACCATTGTTTAATGTAAACTTGTAAATTAAATGCAGCTATTATTATAAAAATCATCTTTTTAAATCAAAATTATTTCTTGATCTTAAAATGAACCTTAAGGTTTGTTTTGTAAGGGCAAAGACTATCTGCAAATTTAATCTAAATATCTGCATGGACTACAGTAAAAAATGAGAAAAGTCTGTGGCCTGATTTTTCACTTTACTAGCGGGAAATCCAAAAAAGCAGCAGCTTGAAGTGAACTGCAGAGGGAAAGATCTTGTGTGTGCATGATGAAAAGGCCAGAGGTGAAAGCAGAAAAGCTCAAATGTACAGCTCTCAGTCTGTTTCTGAAGCAAATAACCTGAGGACTGCACACTTGAAAGATTTTCTCAAGCTAGGTAATCATAAAGAAACACTTTTTACACACCTGAGTGCCACCCTGGGTGATCAGTGCATACATAGGTGCTGGGGCAGTGCTTCTAGGAAGACTGATGAAGGTCTGTGAAAAGGTTGCCTTTTCTCATTTAATAACTTTTGTCCAGGCTGCTTATGGGTATTTTCCTAATGTTATGGATTCCCAGGCTAAGCATGAAAAGAATTAGCCAGATATTTAAGTCTTGTAATATAATTATTTAGCTTATATCATAGTCAATGTCAAAATACAGCACACTGAGGTAAATTTGTCATGTTACTGTTATGTTTCTCAGGTCAGATGGTTCCACAGAGCAGATCAAGGCAGACCTAATTGTGGGTTGTGATGGAGCTTTCTCTGCCACCCGCAAGCAATTCCTCCGTCGCAGGCTCTTCAACTACAGCCAGACTTACATCCCCCACGGCTACATGGAGCTCACCATGCCGCCCATCAATGGAGAGGTCAGTTGTCTGTACAGTATCCTCATTTTACTGACGGTTTTGACAGAGCCACAATTTTCAGCCAGAGTGGTGCACAGTCATGATTGGAAATAATATGCACAGTAGTTATGTTCATGTTTCATATTTTGTTACTATCCTCAGTTTGCCATGAAGCCAAATTATCTGCACATCTGGCCACGAAACACATTTATGATGATCGCCCTGCCCAACTTGGTGAGTGTCAGTTTTCTTCTTCTAATCTCTACCGTACTGTACTATCTACTGTAGCTGTGCTTTTTTTGAACTACAGATGTAAATTAAGCAATGTTAAAATGTCTATTTGCAGAGTTATTGTGTCATATCATTTGGCAACCACTAGCTGTTACTGAAAGACAAAGGCATTATTAAATCAGAAAACGTCCGAGCATGATTGAACCCTGGGATATTCTCAGAGAGTTAATTGGCCTCATTTCATAGACAGGAGTGGCTTACTCATCAGAAATCTTTGACAACAAAATGTCCAGTCCCCTAAGGTTCACTCTAGGTCTCACACAGCAGTGGCGTCCTCCTTCTTATCTGTGTCTCTGTTTGTACTTCTTAATCTCACAATGATTTTTTTATTTTGCACAACTCAGCACTGCAGTTTTGCTCTCTTCAGTTAGGCCAGGTGAAGGCAGCTTACTTTGGAGTGCCTTTGCACTGTCACACAACACCCCAGCTACCAGGAACGCATTAAAGCTGAAAGAGAGAGGGAAAAAACACATCTTTGAGTCAGGAAAAAACTGTAATAACATGTTTGACACTTTATAAATGCAATTCAACAATCAGACATTCCTCTATGAGTTAACAAATCCAAAGACAGACCTGACTTACTGTCTTTTCAATATGTGTCTGACTATACATTTTGTGTTGGGCTCGGTCTTTATTTGCATACCTTGATATCTTATCTTCCAAACTGTCCATCTAATTTAAAAACACAATCTTTGATGATTGACTCTTGCAATGAATTTGGATATAAGATTTTCAGGGTTTTATTACAGTGTTGAACTATCACAGAGACATTGTATGTTTAAGGGTTCAGCTGTATAAACTGCTATGCAGTTTTAGTTTAGCCCAACTAGCAGCATAGCCCTACAGTGGAAATGTTGCTCCCTCTGCCTTTGAAAGTCAGATATGTTCACAAAGACAGCCACACTTGTCTACCTATATATGCTCAGACAATCATGAATCCAAAGTAAAGGAAAAGAGCGTGTACACAAAAGGTGGGAAGCAAACGGTTTAACCAACGGTAAGCAAACTAAAAGACTAGTACAAAAAAGCAAAAAAGGCAAGAAAAAGAAAATACAGTCAGGGAAAAAATTATTTGAACCCCAGCTGATTTTGTAAGTTTGCCCACTCACAAAGAAATGATCAGTCTACAATGTCAGTGGTAGGTTTATGTGAACAGTGAGAGACAACAATAACAAAAAAATCCAGAAAAATGCATTACAAAAAAAGTTATAAAGTAATTTGCATTTTCATGAATGAAATAAATATTTGATCCCTTTGCAAAACGTGCTTTAGTACTTGGTGGCAAAACCTTTGTTGGCAATCACATAGGTCAGACGTTTCTTGTAGTTGGCCACAAGGTTTGCACAAATCTCAGGGGGGGATTTTGACCCACTCCTCTTTGCAGATCCTCTCCAAATCATTAATGTTTCGTGGCTGATGTTTGGCAACTTGACCCTTCAGCTCCCTCCACAGATTTTCTATGGGATTAAGGTCTGGAGACTGACTAGGCCACTCCATGACCTTAATATGCTTCTTCTTGAGCCAATCCTTTGTTGCCTTGGCCGTGTGTTTTGGATCATTGTCATGCTGGAATACCCAACCACGACCCATTTTCAATGCCCTGACTGAGGGAAGGAGGTTCTCACCCAAGATTTAACGGTACATGGCCCCATCCATCCTCTCTTTGATGCGGTGCAATTGTCCTGTCCCCTTGGCAGAAAAACACCCCCAAAGCATAATGTTTCCACCTCCATATTTGA